>NC_133205.1:2200000-2392500 GCF_958299795.1 Porites lutea | reverse complement strand
TAGGTAGTTGGTGTAGTTATGTGTAGTTGGTGTAGTAGCTGTAGCTGGTGTAGTATATGTAATTGGTGTAGTAAGTGTAGTTGGTGTAGTTGGTGTAGTTAGATAGTGTAGTTGGTGTAGTTAGTGTAGATAATGGAGTATGTGTAGTTGGTGTAGTATGTGTAGATGGTGTAGTATATGTAGTTAGTGTGGTAGCAGTAGTTGGTGTAGTATGTGTAGTTGGTGTAGTATATGTACTTGGTGTAGTTAGTGTAGTTCGGGTAGTTAGTGTAGTTAGTGTAGTTAGTATAGTTGGTGTAGTATATGTAGTTGGTGTAGTTAGTGTAGTTGGTGTAGTTTCCGTAGTTGGTGTAGTTAGTGTAGTTAATGTAGTATATGTAGTTGGTGCAATATTAGTAGTTGGTGTAGTATATGTAGTTGGTGTAGTTAGTGTAGTTGGTGTAGTATATGTTGGCAGTGTAGTATGTGTAGTTGGTGAAGTTAGTGTAGTTGGTGTAGTATAATTATGTAGTTGGTGTAGTGTATGTAGTTGGTGTAGTTTGTGCAGTTGGTGTAGTTTGTGTAGTTAATATAGTTAGTGTAGTTGGTGTAGTATGTATTGTTGGTGTAGTATGTGTAGTTGGTGTAGTTAGTGTAGTTGGTGTAGTGTATGTAGTTGGTGTAGTATGTGTAGTTGGTGTAGTATATGTAGTTGGTGTAGTATATGTAGTTGATGTAGTTAGTGTAGTTGGTGTACTATATGTAGTTCGTGTAGTATGTGTAGTTGGTGTAGTTGGTGTAGTAGCTGTAGTTGGTGTAGTATGTGTAGTTGGTGTAGTTAGTGTAGTTGGTGTACTATATGTAGTTGGTGTAGTATGTATAGTTGGTGTAGTTGGTGTAGTAGCTGTAGTTGGTGTAGTATGTGTAGTTGGTGTAGTTAGTGTAGTTGGTGTACTATCTGTAGTTGGCGTAGTATGTGTAGTTGGTGTAGTTTGTGTAGTATATGTAGTTGGTGTAGTAGCTGTAGTTAATGTAGTATCTGTAGTTGGGGTAGTATAGGTAGTTGGTGTAGTTATGTGTAGTTGGTGTAGTAGCTGTAGCTGGTGTAGTATATGTAATTGGTGTAGTAAGTGTAGTTGGTGTAGTTGGTGTAGTTAGATAGTGTAGTTGGTGTAGTTAGTGTAGATAATGGAGTATGTGTAGTTGGTGTAGTATGTGTAGATGGTGTAGTATATGTAGTTAGTGTGGTAGCAGTAGTTGGTGTAGTATATGTAGTTGGTGTAGTTAGTGTAGTTCGGGTAGTTAGTGTAGTTAGTATAGTTGGTGTAGTATATGTAGTTGGTGTAGTTTCCGTAGTTGGTGTAGTTAGTGTAGTTAATGTAGTATATGTAGTTGGTGTAATATTAGTAGTTGGTGTAGTATATGTAGTTGGTGTAGTTAGTGTAGTTGGTGTAGTATATGTAGGCAGTGTAGTATGTGTAGTTGGTGAAGTTAGTGTAGTTGGTGTAGTATAATTATGTAGTTGGTGTAGTGTATGTAGTTGGTGTAGTTTGTGCAGTTGGTGTAGTTTGTGTAGTTAATATAGTTAGTGTAGTTGGTGTAGTATGTATTGTTGGTGTAGTATGTGTAGTTGGTGTAGTTAGTGTAGTTGGTGTAGTGTATGTAGTTGGTGTAGTATGTGCAGTTGGTGTAGTTTGTGTAGTTAATGTAGTTAGTGTAGTTGGTGTAGTTGGTTTAGTTAGTGTACTATATGTAGTTGGTGTAGTATGTGTAGTTGATGTAGTATATGTAGTTGGTGTAGTTGGTGTAGTATGTGTAGTTGGACTAGTATATGTAGTTGGTGTAGTTTGCGTAGTTGGTGAAGTATATATAGTCGGTGTAGTATGTGTAGTTGGTGAAGTTAGTGTAGTTGGACTAGTATATGTAGTTGGTGTAGTTTGCGTAGTTGGTGTAGTATATGTAGTTGGTGTAGTTTGCGTACTTGGTGTAGTTTGTGTAGTTAATATAGTTAGTGTAGTTGGTGTAGTATGTATTGTTGGTGTAGTATGTGTAGTTGGTGTAGTTAGTGTAGTTGGTGTAGTGTATGTAGTTGGTATAGTATGTGCAGTTGGTGTAGTTTGTGTAGTTAATGTAGTTAGTGTAGTTGGTGTAGTTGGTTTAGTTAGTGTACTATATGTAGTTGGTGTAGTATGTGTAGTTGATGTAGTATATGTAGTTGGTGTAGTTGGTGTAGTATGTGTAGTTGGTGTAGTATATGTAGTTGGTGTAGTTTGCGTAGTTGGTGAAGTATATATAGTCGGTGTAGTATGTGTAGTTGGTGAAGTTAGTGTAGTTGGACTAGTATATGTAGTTGGTGTAGTTTGCGTAGTTGGTGTAGTATATGTAGTTGGTGTAGTCGGTGTAGTTGGTGTAGTATGTGTATTTGGAGTAGGATATGCAGTTGGTGTAGTATGTGTAGTTGGTGTAGTATATGTAGTTAGTGTAGTATTTGTAGTTGGTGTAGTTTGCGTAGTTGGTGTAGTTACTGTAGTTGGTGTAGTATGTGTAGTTAGTGAAGTATGTGTAGTTAGTGTAGTTGGTGTAGTTGGTGTAGTTGGTGTACTATATGTAGTTGGTGTAGTTAGTGTAGTTCCGGTAGTTAGTGTAGTTAGTATAGTTGGTGTAGTTAGTGCAGTTGGTGTAGTTTCCGTAGTTGGTGTAGTTAGTGTAGTTAATGTAGTATATGTAGTTGGTGTAATATCAGTAGTTGGTGTAGTATATGTAGTTGGTGTAGTTAGCGTAGTTGGTGTCGTATATGTAGGCGGTGTAGTATGTGTAGTTGGTGAAGTTGGTGTAGTATAATTATGTAGTTGGTGTAGTTAGTGTAGTTGGTGTAGTGTATGTAGTTGGTGTAGTATGGGCAGTATGTGTAGTTTGTGTAGTTAATGTAGTTGGTGTAGTTGGTGTAGTATATATTGTTGGTGTAGTATGTGTAGTTGGTGTAGTATATGTAGTTGCTGTAGTCGGTGTAGTTGGTGTAGTATGTGTAGTTGGAGTAGTATATGTAGTTGGTGTAGTATGTGTAGTTGGTGTAGTATATGTAGTTAGTGTATTATTTGTAATTGGTGTAGTTTGCGTAGTTCGTGTAGTTAGTGTAGTTGGTGTAGTTACTGTAGTTAGGCCTACTCTGGGACCTTAACTCGCCTTAACTCGCCTTAACTCGCAACTTGAGATTATGTTCAAATTTCCTTATCTCGCCTTAACTCGCCTAAACTTGCATTATCTCGCACAAACTCGCCCAATCTCGCCACTGCCAAGTGGATACCAATTTTAATATCTCATACTATTCTCAGTGTAATTTCACAATTATTCCATAAAGGAAAGATGCCAAAGAACACAAATTTCAAAAGTTTAACAGATAGTGATTTTTAAAGAAAAACAGGGTTTTTACCTTTAAAAAAATATGTAATTGACCAATCCCACCCTTCTGGAATTTCCAATAGCCTCTGTTGTAAGGGTATTTCACCACTAAAGATTCGATGAGGTTTTTTCTTACTTAACATTGTCATGCCTTGGTGTCACAACTGGACTGTCAATGGAACTACCAGGAACAGCCTGAACATGCACTAACTCGTTGCCTAATGAAAAGGCTTCAATGCTAAGCATGGCAGAAATTCCAGAGGCATGGGGTCACGGGGTCTAACAAATCCCACATTCACTGTTTGTGTTTTGGTCCACAAAGTAAGTGACATTAACTAAAAGCACTAACAGTGAATCCACAAAAAAGTTTTCATAAAATAGTTTAAGTTTTAGTCTTACACTTCTACACAAGACAAAGAAACACTCTAAATTCAAGATTGCTTTGAATCTCTCAATTGAAGAAAAAAATATTCTCCTATGATTTGTTTCTAATTTTTGGCTTAAAATAAGAAATCTCGAATTTAGAGTGAAATACAAAAACATAATACCAGAATATCAAATTTTTAGTTTTAAGCTGGCTAATGATTTACAAAAAAAGTTTACTTGTAATGGAAAGTTTAATTACTTTGCAAATATAATGCATGCAAGCTGTTCATGACATATGAAGAGTAGTAGCATACGTATCATCCTATAATCTGATGAAGCTTAATGAGGATTCCAGCTGACAATCATCAATGAAAGGCTAGGATGTAGCCAGAATCGAGAATCCTTTAAATAGTCCACATACTGATTGCAGTCCATATTTCTTACAAATAATTCTTATAAATATTTACCTCGTAATAGAAGATCTGTACATTGGTTCAACGTGACATCCTGTATGGCCTACATTGTATTCAGACTGGCAACCATAACCCAGGCATGATTCAGAAGACTTGTTACATTTAGCCCTTAACTGAATAAAGGATTGCTAAAGGTACAATATTTTGCATCGATAGCCAACTTCGTTCGCCATCTTTGAAATTACCCAGAAGATACTGGTAACTCGTGTCTTCCCAGGCCCCTCTCGCTCAGCCTATTGTCCTCGATATGCTTTCTGGGTAATTTTCAAGATGGACGGGAAAACTTCTGAAGAAAAGGAGGAGAACTCGTGCAAAACTTTTGATGTTAAATCGAGAAGTTTGAAAATGTATCACATGCAGGTAAGCTAAGCTAAAGCCTTTTACCCTTGCAACGTTAACTCTATAAAAGCCTTGTTGATCCCAGTCCACTGGCAAGTTTTAGGTTGGAAGCTTCAATGTGGCGTACGTGACATAAAAACACGCACAAAACGCCTGAGCCGGTGATCATTTTGTAAAAATGCGAAGCAGGAAAGATTCATCAGTAACAACTCTTAAGAGTTTGGAAGACAAAGCCGATAGTAGAGAGTGTTTTCTTGTTAATCAAGTTAAATAAGGTATAGTCCTCTGCACAACTATTAACACTTTCTGACATTTTGTAAAAAATAAGTAAGCCTAAACAGAAAATATGGTCATTTATTTTTTGCTGTTTTGCTAGGCTAAGAATGATCAAGAGTTTACTATCAAGTTAACTTGATCCTCCTTTCTTTTGTAGAAATCAAGGTGTCTCTCACAGGATTGTCCAAGTTCAAGGAGGGAGTTTCTAAAATATGGGAACTGCTGTCTTTGCGAAAAGGCATCAGCCTTCATTTGCAAGAAATTAGAATAGATTATCCGAGGAAACGAAAAGGCAATCATTTCTGGCAGTGAAAACAAACAATTGAGCTGGACTCCAAGGGAAACCATCAGTGACGTGGAGAGAATGGATCAAATGGAAGACTTAAAGATAAGTCGTAATTTTCAAGGAGAAAGAAATTTCATTTCATTTCAGTAAAATTGATTGTGGCATAAAAATTTCCTCAGCTGAGTTGTAATTCGTCAGCTTCCCCGGATTTTTATACTAGTTCTTTGAAGAACATTGACACAGACTGCAAAAACTTTTTTTTTTTTTTTCAATTCTGTAGTTAGTGATAACAATTGATGACATGTCATGTGATACCTATTATGCTCACCTGCCTATTAAAACATAGTGTTATTGATTTAAAAAAATAAATAAAATTAAATTAAATATCCTACCTGTGCTTATACTACAGCTACATTTTTTTTTATCTATTCATGATTGTTTTGTTTTCATTTTTTTTCCTCACTACTGGTAATTTATTACTCTGCCAAATAATTATATAGCTTTAATAAATAATATATGATGATGATGACAATGATTATTATTATGATACAGCCACCAACTGGTCTAGTTTGGAGTCTAAATGCTATATAATTAATAAAGAACAGGACTCCATATCACTAGCATATCCATACTTAAGCTTGTCCAATTAGGAAAATATTTCAGTTAATAAATTTAAACAAGATTTGGCTTCATTCAACTTTGGAGCTCATCTGAAATTTTTGGTTTAATTTTTTCGTAATTGGACAACATGGAGCCTACTATATATATAAGACATACAAAGATTCCAAGGCATCTTTATATGTATGTTACTAAAGCATATTATAAGTTTTAAGCCTTATAACCTCAACATAAGATGGATTATTTTCCCTTAACTCGCCTTAACTCGCCTTAACTCGCCTTAACTCGCCTTAACTCGCAACTAATAGGCGAGCTCAATTTTTCCTTATCTCGCCTTAACTCGCCTAAACTCGCATTAGCTCGCACAATCTCGCGGCGAGTTAAGGTCCCAGAGTAGGC
The DNA here is from genome assembly GCF_958299795.1 of Porites lutea. Classification (NCBI taxonomy): domain Eukaryota; kingdom Metazoa; phylum Cnidaria; class Anthozoa; order Scleractinia; family Poritidae; genus Porites; species Porites lutea. Next base: position 2,386,365 of record NC_133205.1, on the reverse strand, counting down.
CTGTAGTTGGTGTACTATGTGTAGTTAGTGAAGTATGTGTAGTTAGTGTAGTTGGTGTAGTTGGTTTAGTTAGTGTACTATATGTAGTTGGTGTAGTATGTGTAGTTGATGTAGTATATGTAGTTGGTGTAGTTGCTGTAGTTGGTGTAGTATGTGTAGTTAGTATAGTATGTGTAGTTAGTGAAGTATGTGTAGTTAGTGTAGTTGGTGTAGTTGGTGTAGTTAGTGTATGTAGTTGGTGTAGTATGTGTAGTTGGTGTAGTAGTAATAGTAGTAATAAATTGCTTTATTTGCATGACCGCATCATTTTACAGTATTGCAAAAGCATGTATATGACAATCAAAATATAAAACAAAACAGCGCTAATAATAATCTAGAAAAATTCGGTTACATTACTAACGATGAATCACGTATTTTCATGCAGGAGGAAACAAACTTCATAACTAACTTATTTACATGATGTTCCTTCGAATTCATTATCAGTTTTATGCTTTCTGGAGATGATTTCTTGTCAAAGTCAGGTATTATTCGATTGATTTGATTAATAAATGCCTGTCTCAGTACTGAGTATTTGTCACATTGAAAGAGGAAATGAATCTCATCTTCTACCTGATTTGAGTTACATAAAGGACATAATCTATTTTCTCTTGGCAAATGATCGATTTGGTATCGACCATGTTCAATCATAAGTTTGTGATTACTTATTTTAAATTTAACAAAATTCTGTCGTTCGTCATAATGTCTTAGCTGGTAGAGATAATCAGATGTAGAATATTCATCTTTAAAATTTTTATAAAATTCTAGTTTTTTTGAATTTTCGAGGCTGTGCCGCCAAAAAGATAGATATTTCTCTCTCATTTCTGTGGTATATCGTCTAATTTTATCATTATCTAGAGATTCAGCATCTAAACTGGTTAGATTGTATTGTTCAAGCATGTTTATGAAATTGGAAAAATATCCGGAATTATTCATAGAATGTAGATTCTTTGACATAAGGAAAGACTGTTTGACTATAGAGTCATTATCTTTGTTGTTGAGGTAAACAAAATATTTCATAATTTTCTGATTTATCGGGATAAGCAGCGGCAGTCTATCAAGTTCAGCTCTGCAGGCTATGTTAGAGGCCTTATTGTTAACCTCTAAGTAACGTTTACAGAATTTGAGGTGGATTTTTTCTATTGGGTAGCTATCCCATTTTTTAAAATCTTGCTTGGTATACATTCCCCATACCTCGCTGTTGTAACTCAAGATTGGGAATACCATGGTGTCAAAAATTTGGGATGCAGTATTAGGATTAAGTTTGTTAAGAATTGTCCGCTTCCGAATACTAGAAAACGCGTGAAGGGCCTTTTCTTTTAAGTGTTCGAGTGCAAGTGTAAAGTTTCCCGTTGGAGTTAAACGTGTACCTAAATAAGTGTATTCTTGGACAATTTCAATTGACTCACTGCCTATGTTGAATTTGATGTCAATAGATTTTTTTGGGCGTTTCTGGAATATCATAATTTTTGTTTTCTTCGGATTAATTTTTAGCTTCCATTTGTCACAATACAAAGAAAGCGCATTTAAACAGTTCTGTAATCCAGTTTTCGATCTTGATAGAATAACTAAATCATCTGCGTAGAAAAGTGAATTTATTTTTCTCCCATTTGGGAGAACAAATGGGTCAGATAAGGTGTTTTCGAATAAAAGTGGTAGATTGTTTAAATAGAGGTTAAATAAAAGAGGACTTAAAATACAGCCTTGACGTACACCTCTGGAATATGAAAAAGGCTGTGTTTTGTTTTCACCGATTTTGATGGAACATGTCGAGTTGCAATAAAGACTTTTCATGAGGTTGTACAAGTTTCCTCCTATATTCGTTTTTAGCAGCTTATAAAACAATCCTTCGTGCCAAACAGAGTCAAACGCTTTGCGGAAATCTACGAAACAAGCGTAGACTTTTTCCTTGTGATAATGCACATATTTATCTATTAGGGTCCTTAGAGTGAAAACATGGTCTGCAGTGCGGTTTTCAGGCAAAAAGCCAATTTGGGAATTATGTAATATCTTATTTTCCTCAAAATACAAGTGAAGTCTTCGATTTAAAATAGAACAGAACAATTTTCCAAGGCAACTAGAAACACATATGCCTCTGTAATTTGTTGGATCACTCTTGTCACCAGATTTGTAAATTGGGGTTATGAGGCCTTGACACCAAACATCTGGCATTTTTCCGGATTGTAAAATGAGGTTAAAAAGTTTGACATAGACAGGCATTAGTGGTTCGAGGCTTGCTTTGATCATTTCATTTCGTATTTTGTCAACAAATGGTGATTTCTTATTTTTCAATTTCTTCGCCGCTTGACGTATTTCCCTCTCAGTTATCTCATAATCGAGATGGTTAAACTGTTCCTTTTCGTGTTCTAAAGAATTTAGTTCCCTATGGATTTCATGTTCATGCGTGGAATTCGTCGGGTCAATAGAATGCAGAGATTTGAAATGGTGAAGCCATGATTCTTCCGAGATTGGGGCAGGAACATTTTCGTTGAAAGTGTCGCTCATCGAATTTAAACAATTCCAAAATGACGCCTTGTCAGGATTTAAAGCTAGTTCGTCGAGTTGTAATGTTTTTTCTTTATGGAATCCTCTCTTCTTTGTGTCTAGGAGCTTTTTGTAATCATTCAAGGTTTTGTGATATCTTTCCCGCACTTCGGAGTTGAGGGGGTCACGGTGCTTTTCATTTGAGACTTTTCGTAATTCATGCCTTTTCAAGCGACAGTCACAGTCGAACCATTTCTTGTTGGATGATTTCTTAATACGCTTATAAGTTTTCTTAGCTTTAATTTTTAGGCATAGCTTGGAGCTCTCAGTTAGAATTTTCATAGCGTTTTCTAAGGAGATATTCACATCTTCGGTGTTTCTCTCCATATATTGTCTAATTTGAATTTGGATTGGTTCCGTGCGCAGTGCGTTTTTGAATTTTAAATGTGAGTCAACTTCCCAGCAAAATTGCCGTGGTAATTTTGATAATCTATTGCTACTATTTAGAGTGTGCATTTCGTCTCCAATTAACCTGGTGTTAAGATTGAGCCATGCCACGATGGCACTATGATCCGATAAATAAGATGGCTGTTTAACAACAAAATTTGCAACGTTGAGAAATGTACACTGATCACATATTAGATAATCAATAACGCTCGTTCCGTTTTTTCCATGAAAAGTGGGTCTGCCTAGGGTATCTCCATTAACTCTGCCATTAACTATTCTTAGGTCAAAGGTTTTACAAATTTCCAACAGCCGTTTCCCATGGCTATTTAAAACATTATCAAAACTGTTTCTTTGAGTTGGCTGGAAAGCAGATTCCGACTGATCATTACTAATTCTACTGTTTCCCTCCTTTGAGACAGTATCAGAGTATTTCCCGGTTCTCGAGTTAAAGTCACCCATGAGAATTATTGATCCTTTCGAAGAAAAACGTACTATGTCTTGTTCTAGCTGATCAAAAATTTCGTTATCGAAGTATTTTGAGTTACAGGGGGGTATATAGACACCACAGACGTAAATATTCTTCACTGAATTTAGAAAACGATTCTCAATTTTAAACCAAATAAAATGCTGAGTTGTTTTAGTGATGGAAATGTTTTTATGGAATTTGTTCTTATAAAATAAAGCGATTCCTCCGGAGTTACGCCCACCTCTCCCCGACTGATTTGGTGTGGGACATTGAAAAAAAGATTTGTATCCCGCAATTTCCAGATTAAAGCAGTTGCCAATTTCTGTTAACAATATAAAATCGGAGTTATTAATAACACTCACAAAATCAGTATTATCTAACTTATTTCCAAGATATTTCGAAGAAAGGCCATTAATATTCCAAGCGCAAAAGGACAATGTGCTTGAAATATCGGGACTATCTTCGGTGTCCGTGATTGTATAGAAAATAATAAATGGATTACTCTTTATACTGGTATAAAGTTTATCATTAATACTTAATTCAGTGTCAAGGGTAAGATGAAATTGTTCATACAAATGATTTTATAAAACGAAGAAAGGATATTATTTCCTGAGGCATTGCTGAATCCGTTAATTTGTTGTAGGGGCGAGTTTCTTCACCTGCGGTTTCCATTTTAGCGGCCTGTGGAAACGTTTGATGCGGTGTTTTGGAGTACTGATGCGATATAGTTGGTGGCGGAGCTGGGAGTATCTGGTCCGGCAGCGTTTGCATAGGAAGCTGGAATGCTTTATTTGAGGCATTTGGTTCATGATGTAGTGAATTTTGCAGTGGTGTTGGAGGTATTCGTTGTGGAAGTTGTGGTGTGACAAATGGTAACGGCGGAGGTTGAGTTTGAAGAAGGTGAGGCCAACTAGGCACTTGAGGTGGTGTGTTCTTTACGGCATTGCTGTATGATGTGTGATGTAATAGTGGCTTGGGACCTTGGGAAGAAGTCGGTTGAGTTTGTGAGGATCTTTGTCTTTGGGCTGGCATTGTATTAGAAGGAACTGTAGGTTTTGGTCTGGCACGACCGCGAATTGCGTCCTTAAGGTTTTTGGCGAAAAATTTTACGTACCGTTTAAGAATATGTTTCTGATCGTAAAGAATATTTGATTGATTCTCAAAGAGGTTGTCATGTTTGACTAACTGCACATTGGGTAATCTTGAGCAGCTACTGATCAACTGATTGTTTATTGAAGTTATTGTTGGTGTCGGGATGTCGCTGCGGGGAAGAAGTGTTGAGTAGAATATTTTGCTTGAAGGAAATTTCGTTGAGGCTTCTGTAATCAATATTAAGATGTTAGAGATAAGATCTTCAGGAGAACTGGTTCTTTCTAGATCGTTTGTTCCTGTGTGTAATATGAGTAGTCGGGGAGCAGTGTGGATTTGACTTTGTAAGTACGATCTAGCGTGTTCAATCAGTGGAGTTCTAACATACTTCACTTCCTGGTCTGAAGAAAACATTTTTTCCATGTCTAAAAACTTTCCATTTGAATCACATAGAAAGATCACTTCATTAGAATTATTGGTGTCGTTGGTAGCAGGAGACTTAGGAGGGTGCTGGGAATCAGTGTCTACGGGTTTGTTTTGTGGTTCTTTTCTTGGCGGGTTTTCTGGTAGATCTTGAAGGGGAGAGAAAGAGTTTGATGTTGGAAGATTAACAAGTAGTATCTCATCTTCTGACCATTGGTTGTCGTTTGATGTAGGAATGGCAGCTTTATTCTTTGTGCTATCATTGAATTTGTCGTCCATTTCTTCACCAGAGGTCTGGCTCGACGTCTTAGTTGTTTCCGGCGGCAGTTGTATTGTTTCCCAGAGGGCTTTAATTTGGTCCTTAAGAAAGGTGATTTCCGCTTCAAGCTGGTTCTGTGTTCTTCTCATGGTTGCGTTATCCTCCGATATTTTCGCATTTTTCTTTTGAAGTGCTTGATTTTCATTCTGTAATTTGGAAATTAAGTCAGCGTGTTTTTGTAAATCGTTATTTAGAAGTTTAGTATTGTTTTCCAGATCATCAGCAAGGCCCCCTAGGGTTGTTGTTTGTACTTTAAAATTGTGATCCAGTTGGGCAGCTTTGTCTTTTAGGTGCTCGAGGTTACCAGCGTTTGTTACTTTAAACTCAGTAAAATCGGCTTCTAAATTTCCGACGGTATTTCGAAGAGTAGTTAAGGTGTTTAGCCTACTCGGTGTAAGGGAGAGTTCAATGGGTGTTGACAATTGCGTTATTCTTGTATTTCCTTTGTCTGCACTGGGTGTTTCTGTTTCTGTTATGTCACTGACAACATTTTCGGCATTTTCCACGGTAGTGTCGTTTAGTTCCGAAGCCCTTGTGTCCGCAATCTCACATCCTTTGTACTTTGTGAAAAACTTTTGGAGTTCTATATGGAATGCAGATTGGTCCTTTGCGCTAACAGCGCTAAGGTTTCCTGACGACCCGAGACTGTTAACAATAGATAGCAGTGCAGGAAATTCCTGTTGACTCCACTCGGCGAATTTTTTGCCTTGAACCATGATTCTGCCAGTGGAAATAAAGATAGTTATGGTGACCATTTGATCTTCAATGTTATTTTCTTCCTCGTGAATGTGCATGATGATTTTGTCGCTTTTGGTTGGGCAGCTATGTGACTCTTGTTCTTGCCATGTTACTCGATATCCCATCACGTTCAGGTGATCAAAGTATCGCACAGCGAAGGTTTTGATCCATAAAAGTAGCCGGTCTTCAGATGTTACAAAGGAGACAACCTTAGCAGCAGTTTTGTAGGCTGAAAAATCGATTGCTTCGAATAAAACTGATTTGGATTTAGTGGATGAGTGAAATTTGTCGACCAGATATCGGTGAAGATCATCACATGGTTTCATGTCCACCATTGAGGCTGGCTTGAATGTTAGATATAGTTGGTGTAGTTGCTGTAGTTGGTGTAGTATGTGTAGTTGGTGTAGTATATGTAGTCGGAGTAGTATGTGTAGTTGGTGAAGTTAGTGTAGTTGGAGTAGTAAATGTAGTTGGAGTAGTTTGCGTAGTTGGTGTAGTAAATGTAGTTGCTGTAGTCGGTGTAGTTGGTGTAGTATGTGTAGTTGGAGTAGTATATGTAGTTCGTGTAGTATGTGTAGTTGCTGTAGCATATGTAGTTAGTGTAGTATTTGTAGTTGGTGTAGTTTGCGTAGTTGGTGTAGTTAGTGTAGTTGGTGTAGTTACTGTAGTTTGTGTAGTATGTGTAGTTAGTGAAGTATGTGTAGTTAGTGTAGTTGGTGTAGTTGGTGTAGTTAGTGTACTATATGTAGTTGGTGTAGTATGTGTAGTTGGTGTAGTATATGTAGTTGGTGTATTTTGCGTAGGTGGTGTGGTATATGTAGTCGGTGTAGTATGTGTAGTTGGTAAAGTTAGTGTAGTCAGGTGTAAATAGTATAGTTGGTGTAGTTGGTGTAGTATGTGTAGTATATGTAGTTGGTGTAGTATATGTAGTTGGTGTAGTATATGTAGTTGGTGTAGTATATGTAGTATGTGTAGTTGGTGTAGTATGTGTAGTTGGTGTAGTATGTGTAGTTGGTGTAGTAGCTGTTCTTGGTGTAGTATTTGTAGTTGCTGTAGTTGCTGTAGTTGGTGCAGTTGCTGTAGTTGCTGTTGTTTATGTAGTTGCTGTAGTGTGATTAGTTTGTGTAGTATATGTAGTCGGTGTAGTTAGTGTAGTTGGTGTAGTTAGTGTAGTTCGTGTAGTTACTGTAGTTGGTGTAGTTTGTGTATTTGGAGTAGGATATGCAGTTGGTGTAGTATGTGTAGTTGGTGTAGTATATGTAGTTAGTGTAGTATTTGTAGTTGGTGTAGTTTGCGTAGTTGGTGTAGTTACTGTAGTGGTGTAGTATGTGTAGTTAGTGAAGTATGTGTAGTTAGTGTAGTTGGTGTAGTTGGTGTAGTTGGTGTAGTTGGTGTACTATATGTAGTTGGTGTAGTTAGTGTAGTTCCGGTAGTTAGTGTAGGTAGTATAGTTGGTGTAGTTAGTGCAGTTGGTGTAGTTTCCGTAGTTGGTGTAGTTAGTGTAGTTAATGTATTATATGTAGTTGGTGTAATATCAGTAGTTGGTGTAGTATATGTAGTTGGTGTAGTTAGCGTAGTTGGTGTCGTATATATAGGCGGTGTAGTATGTGTAGTTGGTGAAGTTGGTGTAGTATAATTATGTAGTTGGTGTAGTTAGTGTAGTTGGTGTAGTGTATGTAGTTGGTGTAGTATGTGCAGTTGGTGTAGTTTGTGTAGTTAATGTAGTTAGTGTAGTTGGTGTAGTTTGCGTAGTTCGTGTAGTTAGTGTAGTTGGTGTAGTTACTGTAGTTGGTGTACTATGTGTAGTTAGTGAAGTATGTGTAGTTAGTGTAGTTGGTGTAGTTGGTTTAGTTAGTGTACTATATGTAGTTGGTGTAGTATGTGTAGTTGATGTAGTATATGTAGTTGGTGTAGTTGCTGTAGTTGGTGTAGTATGTGTAGTTGGTATAGTATGTGTAGTTAGTGAAGTATGTGTAGTTAGTGTAGTTGGTGTAGTTGGTGTAGTTAGTGTATGTAGTTGGTGTAGTATGTGTAGTTGGTGTAGTAGATATAGTTGGTGTAGTTGCTGTAGTTGGTGTAGTATGTGTAGTTGGTGTAGTATATGTAGTCGGAGTAGTATGTGTAGTTGGTGAAGTTAGTGTAGTTGGAGTAGTAAATGTAGTTGGTGTAGTTTGCGTAGTTGGTGTAGTAAATGTAGTTGCTGTAGTCGGTGTAGTTGGTGTAGTATGTGTAGTTGGAGTAGTATATGTAGTTCGTGTAGTATGTGTAGTTGGTGTAGCATATGTAGTTAGTGTAGTATTTGTAGTTGGTGTAGTTTGCGTAGTTGGTGTAGTTAGTGTAGTTGGTGTAGTTACTGTAGTTTGTGTAGTATGTATAGTTAGTGAAGTATGTGTAGTTAGTGTAGTTGGTGTAGTTGGTGTAGTTAGTGTACTATATGTAGTTGGTGTAGTATGTGTAGTTGGTGTAGTATATGTAGTTGGTGTATTTTGCGTAGTTGGTGTAGTATATGTAGTCGGTGTAGTATGTGTAGTTGGTGAAGTTAGTGTAGTCAGGTGTAAATAGTGTAGTTGGTGTAGTTGGTGTAGTATGTGTAGTATATGTAGTTGGTGTAGTATTTGTAGTTGGTGTAGTATATGTAGTTGGTGTAGTTTGTGTAGTATGTGTAGTTGGTGTAGTATGTGTAGTTGGTGTAGTATGTGTAGTTGGTGTAGTAGCTGTTGTTGGTGTAGTATTTGTAGTTGCTGTAGTTGCTGTAGTTGGTGCAGTTGCTGTAGTTGCTGTTGTATATGTAGTTGGTGTAGTGTGATTAGTTTGTGTAGTATATGTAGTCGGTGTAGTATGTGTAGTTGGTGTAGTTAGTGTAGTTGGTGTAGTTAGTGTAGTTCGTGTAGTTACTGTAGTTGGTGTAGTTTGTGTAGTTGGTGTAGTGTATGTAGTTTGTTTAGTATGTGTAGTCTGGTGTAGTTAGTGTAGTTCGTGTAGTTACTGTAGGTGGTGTAGTATATGTAGCTGGTGTAGTATATGTAGTTGGTGTAGTATATGTGGTTGGTGTAGTATATGTAGTTGGTGTAATATGTGTAGTTGTTGTAGCTGTTGTGTAATTAGTGTAGTTGTTACACAAAACTACATTAAACTACACCACCTACATCAAACTAAACCAACTACACAACAGTACACCCAGGGGCGGCTGGCAACGGCCTTTGATCTTGCCGCTTGTCGGCTTTCCATGATCGCCCCAGTTAAGAAATCTGTCAATTATTCGAGAACTGTATCGAGCATGCGCGAAATGGGCTGGAAACAAAAACAGCAAGAAGTTTGTCTTCGCAGCGATTCGACAGTTTGAAGTGAATTCGCTTTTGGTCCCGTTGGTCATTGCTTTCTTTGCTGCAACCAATTTTTATCCGCAGTAATGTGGAGCTCACGTTTTCCTTTTGTCTGGTCTTGCGTTTGTCATTACATGCGGTTTCGGCTACGCTAAGAACGAGACCAGTGAACATTGATCGTAAACAGCAGCTGTAAACAGACATTGTTCTTCGATGCCCGACCTTTTGACTCGCTTTACCTCTCCAAATATAGGCTCTCAAGCTGTGTTTCTGTTTAGAAGACCCACAGGCTAAAAGAAGGGCCAACCCTCCAATACGTATGTAGAAGAGTTCATATTTTTAAGTGAAAGGACCAAAATTAATTTTTCGTAATATTAAAAATGCGCGGTGGCTGTGGTCGAGCAGAAGAGTTGTCAGAGTTGTTTACGGTTTTGCTACACCTTTAAAATGTCAATAAATGATAATTGAGAGTCTTAATTCTTCATCCTTGATTGTGAACGTATCCTGGCAACGTTGCGTTGGATGATTGAGTGGCATGGTCAAATCTCGTAGTTCATATATTTCTTTATGTACTAGAACCTAAATATATTTTGCCTTGATAGATCAGATTTCTCTCTTGATTTTGCACATTTTGATATGCTAATAAAGTTCTTATCTTCGTGTGATTTAATTTAAAATTTAAAGGTTAGTTTGTTTATGTATAAAAATGTAGTTAATAAAATCAAACCATCTCAACTTAAAAATTGCCTTGTACTAGTGGATATGAAAAACACCATAGAATGCCTTGGAAAAAATGTAAAATGATTATTAAGATAATATTATTTGTAGTCAACAATAACAGTTAGAAGCTTGTGTTGAGGCAGGCAAGAACATTTCTCAGAGACCATAAACCTTTGCTGACTTTGCTGTTACAACAAGTGGTAAAGGGTATTAAAATGTGAGATCACCTCCCTGGGTTTCCACTGAAAGAGAGTATGGTTAGTAGGACACATTGTTCATTTCCCTACCCTTTTTAAGCCAAGAGACCTTATTTTATAATCCTGATTTATTTCATTTAGCATGCATAATTCAGTTAGCTTTTAAACTTAGAAACATAGAAAAAACTTGGTGAAAAAAATGGTGGTACAAAAAATGTAACTATAGACTGCTCTTCATCAACCTTTACAGCCCAAACACCTGTTCAAAACTCTAAAGGGTGAAATGGTCACCACCCTAAATCAGTAGCACATAGCCATCATCATAGCACATAGTATCATAGAAAGAGCTGCTAAGGGGATTGTGCTCAAGGGACAATAACTTCTTTTGATGGTTGATAAAAAAATCAATTTTACCTTGTATTTTTTTTTAGTTGTAAATTATATTCATAACTTACACAAACAAGCGAAGTTGTACATTTTTCAAGCTCCTTTTGATTCTCTTTATAAACTTTGCAAACATTCAATATTCTTTTTTCTGTTTCTTATACTTCAGTCCTTTGAGGGATTTCCTCAACGTATACCCCTCTCTGATGTACTCACTCTTATTAGCAACTGGATTAGCCTCTTGTCCCCACAGTAAACCGTCATAATCATTTCAAGTTTAATTCAAAAGTATAGGGTAATTTTTGCACAAACAATTGCAAGGAAATACTTGAAACCGAAGTCACTATCTAATATAAAACTACTAAATACTGTATTGCTGTTGGAAATATTTGTTGACTATCACTCCAATGATGTTCCAGTGAAGGTTTTGAAGGTTCAGTAAACCACTCCCAGCCTTCTGGTATTAAAAATAGCTTATACTGACAGACCCAGTATATGTGAAGCAAAGTGAGTGGAACATTTACCCTGGCTTTTACTAAATTGGCCCTTATTCTGTATTTAAGCTCTTAAGTATTTGTTGTGGCTCCCACTGTACAAACAAACTTACGAACAGCGAACTAGAAAATTGGTTTAATGAACATTCACATATGACTGTTGCAAGACTCATACTAATCCAGTGTGCTCGTAGCGCATGTTTAGGATAAGGAAGAGAATCTTAATACCGCTTTAAGTGGAAAAATATAAGAGATGGACAAGTCTAGTCGCTCGTAAATTTCACGGAGCTTAAACATAACTGAACTTGCCGAGATGCCGAATCATGAAAAGTGAAGTCACCCTTGAACTGTTCATACATCATGCCTCCTGATGTCCAAAAATTCCATTAATTGATGTTTGGACGCGGGAAAACGTAAAAGCGAGCAAAAACTCATCGTCCTTCCATGTCTGCATTCTCCGCCATATTAGTTGTCAAGAAAAATTGGTACTCAGTCTCACTCGGCCAAATTTCTTAACTGGGGCGATCATGTAAACTCGATTCCAGACCAGAGTACACCAAACTACACCTACTAAACCAAACTACACCAAACTACACCAACTACACAAAACTAAACCAAACTACACCAACTACACCAACTACACAAAACTACACCAACTACACAAAACTACACCAAACTACACCAAACTACACCTACTACACAAAACACCACCAACCTACACCAAACTACACCTACTACACCAAACTACACCAACTACACCAACTACACCAACTACACCAAACTACATCAACTACACCAAACTACACCAACTACACCAAACTACACCAAACTACACTAACTACACCAAACTACACCAACTACACCAACTACACAAAACTACATCAAACTACATCAACTACACCAAACTACATCAACTACACCAAACTACATCAACTACACCAAACTAGACCAAACTACATCAACCACACAAAACTACACCAAACTACATCAACTACACAAAACTACACCAAACTACATCAACTACACCAAACTACACCAATTACACCAAACTACACCAACTACACCAAACTACACAAAACTACACCAAACTACACCAACTACACAACACTACACCAAACTACATCAACTACACAAAACTACACCAAACTACACCTACTAAACCAAACTACACCAAATTACACCAACTACACAAAACTACACCAAACTACACCAACTACACAAAACTGCACCAAACTACACCTACTACACAAAACTACCCCAACTACAGCTACTACATCAACCACAGCAACTACAGCTACTACACCAACTAAAGCTACTGTAGCAACTACACATACTACACATACTATAAGTACTACACCAACTATACCAATTAAAACTACTACACCAACTACAGCAACTTCACTAACTACACCAGCTACAGCAGCTACACTAACTACACCAACTACAGCGACTACACTAATTACACCAACTATACTAACTACATTAACTGCAGCAACTTCAACACCGGCTACAGTAACTACACCATCTACAGCAACTACACTAAGTACACCAACTACACCAGCTACAGCAACTACGCTAACTACACCAACTACAGCAGCTACATCAAGTACGCTAACGACACCAACTTCAGCAACTACACTAACTACACCAACTACGGCAACTGCACCAAGTACAGCAACTACACATACTACAGCAACTACGGCTACTACACCAACTACGTTAACAACAACAACTACAGAAGCTACAGGAACTTAACCAACCAGACCAACCACAGCAACTACAGCTACCACACCAACTACAGCAACTACAGCACCTACACTATAAACTACACAAACTACAGCAACTACACCAACTACAGCTACTACACCAACTACACTAACTACACCAAATACACAAACTACGCTAACTACATTAACTACAGCAACTACAGCAACTACATATACTACACCAACTACACATACTACACCAACTACAGTAACTACACCAACTACTCTAACTACACTAACTACACATACTACACCAACTACACCAACTACACATACTACACCAACTACACTAACTACACCAACTACACAAACTACACCAACTACACATACTACACCAACTACAGTAACTACACCAACTACACTAACTACACCAACTACACTAACTACATCAACTACATATACTTCACTAGCTACAGTTACTTCGCCTACTACATATACTACACTAACTACACCAAGTACACATACTACACCAACTACATATACTACACTAACTACACCAACTACACAAACTACACATACTACACCAACTACATATCCTCTACCAATTACAGCAACTACACCAACTACATATACTACACATACTACACATACTACACCAACTACAGCAACCACACCAACTACATATACTACACCAACTACACATACTACACCAACTACATTAACTACAGCAACTACACGAACTACACTAAGTACACCAACTACACAAACTACACCAACTACACATACTACACCAACTACACTAACTACACCAACTACACTAACTACACCAACTACACTAACTACACTAACTACAGTTACTTCACCTACTACATATACTACACTAACTACACCAAGTACACATACTACACCAACTACATATACTACACTAACTACACCAACTACACAAACTACACATACTACACCAACTACATATACTTCACCAATTACAGAAACTACACCAACTACATATACTACACATACTACACCAACTACAGCAACCACACCAACTACATATACTACACCAACTACACATACTACACCAACTACATTAACTACAGCAACTACACCAACTACACATACTACAGCAACTACACGAACTACACTTAGTACACCAACTCACCTACTACACCAACTTCATATGCTACACCAACTACACAAACTACACCAACTACATATACTACACCAACTACACATACTACACTAACTACATATACTACACCAACTACACATACTACACCTACTACATATACTACACCAACTACACTAACTACACCAACTACACTAACTACGCCAACTACACATACTAAACCAAGTACAGTAACTACACCAACTACACTAACTACACCAACTACCTATACTACACGAACTACAGATACTATATTAACTACAGCTACTACACCAACTACATATACTACACCAACTACACATACTACACCAACTACAGCTACTACACTAACTACACATACTACACCAACTACATATACTACACCAACTACACCAACTACATCAACTACACTAACTACGCAAACTACACCAACTACACATACTACATCAACTACATATACTACACCAACTACACTAACTACACCAAACTTTACTTACTACACCAGCTACAGCAATTACACTAACTACTCTAACTGCGCCAACTACACCAAACATTAACTTTCTCATAGTGGGCAAAGTGGTCATGGAATGTCCCTATATTCTTGACGGTTATCATGAACCCATTACCTCACAGACAGGGACACCATCCGGGGTTTGCCGTCTATATATGGTTTATACCGCTGCTCTCCCTCGCGTATCAGTGGGCTCAGTCGTATTATCGCGGCATGAATGCCCATATGAACTAAAGAAAAGAGCCGTTGACGAAAATACTTTACAAAAAAAACAAATTTCAAAAAAGTGGGCTTTTCAACAATGGCTTTTACGGCCAAGATATTGTCATGGCGTTTTCGCCACCTGAATATTGTAGGTTGGGCCTACAAGGCCTACCAAGGGGCGGTCACGGGCACCTCAGACCCCCCCCCCCCCCCCCCCCCTAGCTACGCCCCTGAAGTTGATGATAATATGATGATGAAGCTGCTGATGATGATGGTGATGGCGATGGTAGTCAACATTTTTGTATGTTTTCATAGCAGGATAAACCCTGGGACACAGCTTCAGCTTATCTCAGTACGAACAATTAAATGGAAGACTTGGATACAGTCCTCTTAAAGGTGTTGGTTACTGTTGGGTTCCTTTTCTTGATTTGGGTAAGTCAATTTTTACCTCATATGTCAGCAATGAAAAGTAAACTGATTTCATCCCAGGACCAGTCTCTCTTAGGCCCAGTTCAGACGCCGAACTTTTCATGAGCCGACGCTAATTCGAATTAAGGCCGACTAAAACTACTAAGACCGGCTGAATTGATTCAGACGTTAATCTTAATTCCGGCCGAACAAAATTCAAAGGGAGAAACATGCTCATTTTGGTCAAACCTGCTTGCAAATACGTTGTTATAATTTATGCATTAGGTTCGGTACATAAAAAGTTCAGCGTTTGAATCAAAGCCGTTCCAAAGTCGTTCCACAGTCGAAATTCCCCGCCGGGCTAAGCGTGAAGAACGGCTGAGCTGTTCCAAATTGAAATAGGCGTTCGTAATTGATTCATACACCGAACTTTTCATGTACTTAATTTAATGTATCAGGCTCGGTTCACGAAAAGAACGGCGTCTGTACCGGGCCTTATTCTCGTTGGACAATCTCAGTTTGTCATGAGTAGGACAAGTAGGTCAAATAAGTACATACAAAATGGACTGCGCAGCGAAATCGTTTCCAGGATTTATATACAGAGCAATTAGTATTTTTAATCAAGGACTAACAGCTGCTGTAAAAATTATACTCTTCAGCAAATAAACATAATTTTTGCTTTCATTATCGATAATTAGCGGGACAGTAAAGATAGCTATGTGCAAAGAAAATTCTTACTTACAGTGTCTTACGATTTATGAGGCAACCTCACTAAGAGTTGTGAAGTTGTCTAATTATGTCCCAACCATTAGGGTAAACTATAATTAAAACCCACAAACTTAACATATTGAACACAAGATTAACCAAAGCTGTTAAGTTGTCTACCAAGAATAAATTTCACCCATTGACGATTTGTCCTTGATCCTGTCACAGTGACTTAGTAAACATCAAAATGTACCAAGTCATGATCAGCCATGAGGTTGATTAACCTTGTCAGAAATCTATTTTCATAATAATACCCGGTTTAAGAAAAGACGGACAGCGAAGAAGCATGTGCTAACAATATATTATGCATCTTTTCTATATATACAGACGAAGTTCCTATGGGAAAATCTGGAACAAGACAGCGAAGCGTTCTATCCAGATGGACTTGAGAAGTGTCCCCCGGATACCTACACTATTGATGACAACAGGAATAGAGTCAGGTGCACTGCATGCCCGACATGTCCTTCGGGAATGGAGCCTTCACCAACATGTGGTTCCACACTGGTTCGCACAGCAACTGGCGATTGCGTACAATGCAAGGCAGGTACCTACTCAGAGGAAGCCGATAGCGCCACGTGTAAAGCCTGCACTGACTGTGGCTCAAAAGAGGTCCTGAGTTCGTGTACTACAGAAACCAACGCAAAGTGCTGGGAGTGTCCCCCCATGCAATATGAGGATGAGACGACCAACACTTGTAAACCTTGCTCTTTTTGCTGCGAAGAAAATTCTGTTGCACAAAAGGATTGTTTTAACTCAAGGACATGCCCTGGAAATTGTTCTCAGTCGACACCAATAAAATACCACAGTTCAATGCTTAATAAATTAGTCGCCAGAAAATTGAGAAGCCCTTTCAGTAAAAGGCCAAAACTTACCAGGCGACAAAGAGTCAATCAAGATGCGAATAAGCGACCTGAAGAACCAACGTATTCAGAGAGACCTAGAAGGGACATTTATCAAGAGAATTACATGGGCACTACTTCCAGTGAAACAAAGTATGCCTTGTCTGATTCAGCTCTAGATAAGGATATCGATGGGAAAGAACTCACGGGTTTTCAGCCTCTACAAAGTCCTACAAACGTTCCTGAAGGTGGACAAGAAAAAATTGACATCCCGAGTCCAAAAATTCTAGGTGCTAGAGGGTTTGTAAAGAATGAGCAAGGAGAACAAATTGTGTCAACATTCGAGGCTCGAGTACCTCCTCCTACGGCACCTGACAGTAATATCGAAACTTTTAAGAAAGATACTTCTTCAAAAAGCAAACGCCGTGTCCCCGCAATTCTTCCACCAAGTGTTACTCCACTGACAGTGCAAGATTCTAGGATGATGCCTCCACCGACTTCGACCAAAATAGCTCCAACGTCATCAACAGCAATACAGCAGTCTGCAGTTCCAAGTACTACTTCTTTTCTCAACAGTTTCTTGGGAACAAGTGCTGCCTTGTGTGTATTTGGTTTAATAGGTATCACCATATACCTCATTAGAAAAGGCTGTGTTAAACAAAAAGGGTACAGGAAGATGAGTGAAAAAGAAGAACCTACTGGACAAAAAATTGGAGGTATTTCTTGATTGATACAAACTCTCAGTTGTTACGGTTTATAAGCAATTGTCAATTGCATTCAACAATTATCATAAAATTCCTGTCAACCGGTTCATCCATTCAGTTCAGCGAAACATACACGGCATTGGCGCTCCATGCTAAATTTAATATTTATAATTTGAGAAAGGTTAGGAAGGAATTCAAATACTTATATTCTGTCACCCAAAGGTACATCGTGCATTTTCATTAGAATTCTATTTGCAGGTTTGTGGAAAATGGCAGGGAACGCTCCGCATTTAAGTTGAGCATCCTAGTGGAAACCCAGTACTGATTACTCACCCACTCCTTACACATGGTTCGTACAATCTTGAAAAGGTCTTGAAATTTAGTTAGTCGTCTTAAAAAGTCCTTGAATTCAGTCAAGTTCCTTGAAAAATACTTGATTTCTTTAATAGGTCTTGAAAAGGCCTTGAAATTCACTACCTTGTCTACGCCAGCCACCTTTTTCTGTAAAATAAGATTGTTTTGCTGAGGAAAATTTGGCTCATTCTCGTTGTAAGAACGTGTAAAACTCATGGCAGGGCATCTGACAGGATGCGGAAAAAAATCGAAAATTGTGCGTTAATTTAAGGCCATATTATGCAGAAGGAAGCGCTGATTATGCGGAAAAAACTATGAATTATGCGGAGGTTTAAACAATAATTCTTTATTATAAAAGTGGGTATTGGGCCACTTAAGTGTTAAAGGTATTTTATGTAATTACGTGGCTTATAAAGAACACTAGAATGCCGTAGCAAAGAAAACAAGAAAAAGCGTTCTAGTTTTCCCGTGAACTTCAGTCAACAAAGCCGGTTTCTTAACAATTATTGCCATTGGCTAAAATGCTTATGATTCTATCCAATGGCAATCTGAGTAAAAACAAAACTAGTTCCCAGGGTCGTCGCGAAAAACGTTCTCAAACATTTCTTACTACGAGCGAAATTGGCGTGTTTTCATTGATGTTTAGCAGAAAAAGCAGCTTCAAAAAACAAACTTCTTGGACTTTTATCTCTTAAGAGAAAGTAATGTCCTCATTTATCGCTTAAAATGGGCAATTTTTTCAATTTTATTTGGAAGATGCGGATTTTAGTGAATTATGCGGATCCGCACCACCGCATCCTGTACATGAACAATGTTTTATTTCTGCTTCTTTATTCCAAATGCTGTTCTGTACCTCAGATGCAACTGTAAGTCATACCTAGTCATTTTGGAAAGTGTTGTTGCGGAAAGTAGGATAAAATAATGTGATCAACAATGGCCACAGAAGTAAAAATCGTAAATGACTTAGTGACATGTTTTAGCCAATAAGTGATCAAAAAGGGGGTTAAAGAATGCCGATTATTTACATAAATATTAGGCCTTGAAAACTCACTGTAATTTGTCCTTGAAAAATCCTTGAAAAGTCCTTGAAATTGTTTTTCTGAAGTAAGTTGTACGAACCATGTTACATTTATCACAAATGACAGATGATCAGTTTGATGAGGAATCTAACCAAGACGAGAGGTTAAGCTTAACAGAAGAAACCACTTTTGAGCAGGCGGATGAAAATGGCCAGATTAAGGATGGTGAGATTCAAAGCCTTTTAAAAGTCTAAATACAAATACTTTCTAGCTACATTTTCAGTATTTTCTTACTAGTCAAACAAAAAAGTGTTACGTTCTAATTCGTTCGTTCACGGCTCAATTTCAAAGGAAAATAGAGCGTTTTCACATGACGTCACGGCGGCCATATTGGTGTTCCAAAACAATGAAATGGCGGCCACGTTGGTGTACCAAACCAATCCTGTGAGAATTGAACTCCCTTTTTATGCAAAAGATTTCTTTTGTTTCAATAAGTTTGCATAGATGCTGGCCACATGAGTGAAAACACTCTATAATAGTCAGTGAAGCTTAATGTCCTCTAAAATTAACCAACTCATATATCGGTTAGCTATGTTAAATTGCCTGTAAGCATTTCGGCTCTAACGACTAGAATAAAAGGCCTCGACATAAACGAAATATGTTTCTTCCTAGACCTCAACTTAGGTGAAATTCCCCCAGACCTAGAAGATATTTTGGTAAAGAGGTTGGATGTACCACACAGCAGATCTGGCAACAATGAGTATGGCTGGGTAAAAGTGGGAAACGCGGCCGGAATCTCAGGACATGAGCTTAAGTTCTACAAGACTGAGTATCAGAGGCCAAACGGAAGTCCGACAAAGCTGTTACTTGAAAAGTTAGGAAGCCAAGGAAAGACAATTTCATATCTAATAGATGTGCTCCAGGCACCTGTAGTACAACTTGATAGTGTGGCTGCATCAATTATAAGACATCGTGTAACAAGAGTGTGAAACGGGATTTGAGTATTTTGTGAATAATAATGACTGTTTATATAAAAGATTTTATTTTTCATTTCCAGTCTCAGGATCTTTTTGGTATTTACAACTATTTCGAGAAAGGTTATCGGAAAAAGTGGTTTTGAGTTCGCTGTTCTTCAAAGAAATTTAAAAGAATGGCACGAGAGGCCATGAACGTATGCAATGGCTCTTGACGTATGTTTGCGCGTGCTAAAGGAAAGCAACAAAAGAAGTTTTGACAGCTACAGTGTCTTGAATAGTTTATTAATCTTATCCCATGTTACCTTTTGGGATCGTCGCGTGCACATCTTTGCCGACAACCTTTCTCGAAATAGATGTATATATAATGTTACACGCATCGTTAACTTTGCTTGATTTGTATTTTTGAAAATCATTGAAGTTGTCCTTTATTTAACCATAAGAAGTTAGGCATAGATGAAATATTTCCTAACGAATAGGACTTTTATGCCTTTTTTTTCGAATTCGAAATAGGAGTCAAGGATGGTGCATTTTAATAATACCTCCTATAGAGGTTGAACCTTTGTCTGACATCGAAGCAGGTATTACTGTCAAACTTGCAAGGTTTGGGTTCCTTTTTGTCCCCTTGCCTTTGCTGGGCTTATATTGATTGTATATTAATATTCTTCATACACTATAGAAGCTTTGAATTTAAATAAAGCTGGCTTCGGGCCGTCGTATGCCATTTTACTTTATATGGTGTTTTTCTCCTATATAATGTGCCCAGTAAACAAGCTCAGGCAGTGCATTCCGTTATGTACATAACTGACATGTTGACGGGGCAGCTGATCGAAGGCTCAGGGAAGGAAGGCATAAATTTTACCAGCTTTCTTTTGACATAGAGGTTTACATTTTGCCTTCACTTCAGAACAAAGAAACATGCGGCGCAAATAGACAAATAAGTAATTCAGGAATGGGCAAATTAACTAACCCGAATTACTCCGCTAACAACTACAGGTGGCGAAGTGGAAAAAGCCACATGAATTTAATTCTACTGCATAAATGACACATATGTGCACCGTAATTTTTAGGGAGTTATTATAACTCCAAAAATGGAGTAAAAATTTTAGGTACAGGATAACCCCTTTTTTGGGGTTATTTTAACTCCTAATTTAACTCCGAATTTGGGGTCATTTTTACTCCTGAGAAAGAGTTCTTTTTACTCCCAGTCTGGAGTTAAAATTACTCCGAAATGGGGTTACTTGTACTCCTTACGTGGGTTGTTTTTACTCTTTTTGGAGTTAATTTAACTCTGAAAGTGGAGTAAAAATTTTAGGTACAGGATAACTCCTTTTTTGGGGTTATTTTAACTCCTCAATATCTGGGGTCACTTTTACTCCTGAAAAAGAGTTCTTTAAACTCCCTTTTGGAGTTAAAGTAACTCCACGAAAAATAACTCCACTGTAAGGAGTTAAACTAGCCCCACTAGAGGAGTTATTATAACTCCCTGAAAATTACAGTGTGGTAGATACGGAAGAGCGTAAACAAAAAGCAAAAAAAAAAAAGGATTTACTGTCTAAACAAGAAACTCTAGTGTTCTCTTCCACTGATTCGCCTTTCATATTCAATGACGTTTCTAATTGAAATCTGTCTCTCAGTGGCCGTCTAGTTTATAGTTCTTTAAAAAATACTTTTTACGTTTACACGGTATTTGTACGAGAATTTTCATGAGATCTTAGCGCTCTTGGAGAAACCCATTAGTGGTCAAGTCGTAATCATGATTACTCCCTTTTTTGGTAGCGATAGTTGAATATGGAAAACCTTCTTAACTACATGAAAGTAGTAAGTGGGCTCTAAATTTGCCTTTTCCCTTGCCAACCTCCTCTCCAATCTCTGCTGAACGAACTGTTATGATTGCTGGCTAGCCAACACACTACTTGAGAGTCAGCTCTGTTGTTACATAACATAAGCAGTGAAAATTCTCGAATTCTTGGATGACCAATTCAGCGCATGCCCAATGTCTTTTTTCTTTACCTGACGTCACCTTGAATGATTTTTTATCTACGCAATTAATCCACAATGCACATGTTGCTGCTGTTCGGTTGGAGCAGTTGAAAAGTTTGAAGGGTTAAAAGAAGAGGACTTTTTCATTGTTTTTACACGCCTGGGTGAAAATTTTTCAAGGTCATGATCACTTTGGTGATGAATCTCGAGGACGACAAGAGGTGAGCTTCGACAAGATCAGCTGAGATAGAAGCAACAGCACAACAAACAACATGAAGTCCAGCAAGCTGTTAAGACCGTCTGACAAAATGACAGGAGCCAGGAGAATGCTTCTTCTCCCAAAAATCATTCACACCCTTCACACTGCTCCCCTAAAACATGGCAAGATACTCGTAGAAATATTCTGAAAACACGCCTAAAAGTTACCACAATCTTAAAGGGCGCTTTCCATTTGTCAGAACTGGCAGGCCTGACCATTGCCCGACCAGTCAGTTTGACGAAGAAATAGGTTTTCTCCAGAAGGTTTAGATGAAAAACTATCTCCATCGCGCATAAAATTTAGGATTTTATTTGACTGATGTTGCAGGAAAGTTTTGATTTAAAGTAAAATTATCATCGCGACGGGAACAATCTGACCGGTCAGTTCTGACAAATGGAAAGCGCCCTTATAGTGTCGGCAATACTTGAAACGACGTTGATAAGGAAATGAACAGCTCCCATCATTTGACCCTCCAAGCATGAGCCCGAAGTTTTTAATAAGGGGCTACCCTTGATCTATTGAAGTGATCTAATATTCTACTTATTTTCGAATTCCTCTATTCCAAATTGATCGCTTTCACCTCGCCAGCACTCACTTTCACATGGAAACTTCTAGTACGTAGCTAGTACTATTGAAGAAAGTTCGCGCAAACTGGCTTCCTTGGGGAATCTTCGCTCAAAGGTCAGCCTGACCGTGCTAGGACTGGACACTACAGAGAATGCACGTGACCAACATATTTACGGAAGAACGCAGTTTTTTAATATGAGTACTAAAAGTTCCATGTTGGAAGAGAAGTGCAGCCCATGATGTGGAAAGATCAAGGGGTTGGAACGGTAGTAAGTAATCTATTGTATCTCAGTTTAGGATATCATAACTGGTCTTAACGTTGCGTGGCGATACAAAAGGGAGTCTATGATGTATAAAATACAATATGAACGATTTTGAAGTTGAGTTATGTTGTATTTTTGAAGCTTGTTATTATCTTCAGCTTTGTCTTGATGTGTGACTATAATTGGAAACCTGCTTATTCTTACAATTACTTTCAAATAAAAACAAACACGGAGCATACTGTAAGCAATGAATTCCCAAAGATTTAAATCCCGTAAATAACAACAATATCCCAATAATACATTATCCGTAAGTTTTTAAAATAATCGCTGTATAATGAAAGGTTGTATATAAGATGCATACTCCAAAATCAGTTTGGATTATTATTGACAAAATACACAATAAAGACATAATTATTTAAAAAAAAAAAAAATTCAGAAAGGGGCATCTTCGATTCAGTGAATTGTCACTGAATTGTACATATTCGTTGCTGTTGTATTCATTCTTTTACTTCATGAGATAAATACAAATAGGTATTTTAAATGAACAGGAAAACCTAAATTCAGTTTGCCCACCTCGATAGGCAAATCGCTGTTTTATTTGTTTCTTTGCCGGGGCAGATTATGATCTCAATAGTAATTCAGTTTCACGAATACATCCTGGCCGGACTACTGCCTACAGCATACGACATTTAAACCAATGGTGAGGCTTGTCACGCCTAGATTTCAGTGCAGCCTTAGCGGCCGTTTCAAACACATCTCTGACTCCCTCTCTCGTTTTCGCAGAACATTCTATGTAAGCATGGGCTTTGATCCTTTCACACATAAGACATCCTTCTTCGCTCGTTACACGCGCTGGTTTACTTGATAGCTCTTCCTTCACCTTGTCGTCGTGTCTTAAATCTTTCTTGTTACCGACCAAATGATTGGTACGTTTGGGCAGAAATGTCTTACTTCAGGAGTCCATTTTTCAGGGATGTTCTCAAAACTATCGGGATTATCGACAGAAAAGCACATCAGGATAACATCAGTATCGGGATAAGACAGTGGCCGTAACCTGTCGTAATCTTCTTGTCCGGCTGTATCCCATAACGCTAACTCTATCATTTTCCCATCAACTTTCATATCAGCTACATAGTTTTCAAAAACTGTTGGTACATGCGTGTCGGGAAATTCATCTTTGGAAAACACCAGCAGAAGGCAGGTTTTCCCGCAAGCACCATCACCTACAATGACCAGTTTTTTCCTGATGGCTAACATCACGAATCTTCAATCTGCAAAGGGATAAAAAGTGAATATTTAGCGTGATTTAGCAATCGGTACAACTGAACAAAACTTATAGCCTTTTTTAAACGGGTTATCGTCTCGTCCAATCATTACACTGAGATCAGCTGATGTTTGCTTGTTATTCTGAATGGAGAGGTAAGGTAAGGCCTCAGTTTAACAGTGAGAAAAGAAAACGCTTGGTCCATTCAACTCGTTCTCACATGCTGACTGACACAACGTCTCAGTCTCTCTTGGCCCTTTGCAACCGCAACGAGATCAATATGTAATTCGGCCTTACAATATCGATACAATATTCAGCAAACGTTGATGAGAATAGACAAACGTATCAGTTAGACTTAAGTTCTTCTCTTGAAAACTAATTTACAGTAAATGTATAATGACAACAGAAAGGAAGAACTTTCTCATCGACTTCTTCAACCTTGTAATTTTTTGAAATCTTAGAGAGATGACACCACAGTGTGTCCATCCTGAATCATAAAAACCTAAGGTTTTCAAGTTCGTCACTTCTGAATAAAATAGTAGCTCTTTATTCATCTAGAATAAAAAAAATCTGCGTCTGTACTATTTCCAGATACCAGAAGTAATGAGAAAAGTGCAGGTGCCTAAACTGAATCAAGTTTTGGTTTAACATGATTCATGATTGATCATGAGGAACTGTACAGTCATCAGCTAATATTCTCTATAGTAGCACTTTGAAATACGTCCTGATTCAGAAGTTAGACCATTTCAAACACCTATTTACCGAATCGGAGCAGTATTGGATGATGCCAATTGAAACTTGAAGTGCATGTAATAGATCAAGGAACAACTCTGACTAGTAAATAAGTAATTTTCTATTTCACAGAGCTTTGTATTCTGTCGCAGATATCACCACCTAGTTGGGTTTCACTTCCAAAAAATAATATTGCATGCATTAATTGTTGCATAGCTGGTAAATTTTGTGTACGTGCTTTACATTCCCATTACATTGTGCACGCTGATGACGTGTTTGTAGGCATTGAAGCGTAGCAAAGGGATTTCAATCTCTTTGTTCAACATTTAAACCACTGCGTTGAAAATGTTAGAAAGCAATTGTTTCACGAGTCAGCTGCGCGTTCATCGAGATATGAAGGACTTGGGAATTTCTCTGAGAGCTGAAGAAGTTAGAGCTGCCCTTACGGTTTCGCCTCGAGCAGCTTTTACGCGTGTTATATTTGTTCTCCAAACTTGCCGCGCGATCTTGACCCGGAATGCATACCTGACGCGTAAACTAGTTGTTAATTATCCATATTGACTTAAAGAAATTTGTATGAGTATTTTTTATCGGACGAGGCTTTATCAATTTGCGAGAAAAAAGTGGTTAAAGTATATTTTGGCGAAGTCATCACTTATAATTATTAAAACATACCTTTGTAAAAATCAACACTGAGTAACGCTTGTTTCGACGTACCTAGAGTGGATGAAATGTTCGATGTTAGATTAAGGACTGGGTAGTAAAACTTGGGAATGAGAGACAACTGTTGAATAACCTCAATTTATTCTATCAGAGCGGTGCAGTTATTTTGGTTTCTAATTATGACGTCAGGGAAGATTTCTACGCCTAACTTCCTCTAAGGCTTCTGATTGGTTAGAAACGCTAAGATGTCATTGATTCTTCACTTGAATCCTCGAGGCACGTGATAAATTATTATGCTGAGCTAACAAAAATTTTTATTAACACAATTACTGTATTTAAACTGGATTAGGGAGCTGGCCATGGATGACTTGAGTTATATTCTGAGCCAGGAAAACAACAATCAATTTTTGTTACACCCGGTTTGTCAAATTTTCGTTAGTTTACGAGAAAGGAAGTAATATCGTCAGGAAGTGATGAAAATCTCTTGCGTTTTTGTCATCAATTTCTTTTTCAAAGTTGCCTTCCTTTTTATTTGAGTGCTTGTCGTCACGCTTTTGACGTCGAAGGATGTAATTAGAAGCTGTTCCGTCATCTAAAACTATTTGCGTTCGAGGTACGAGAACGCAACCCCTATTTTCTGTTGGGTGGCCTGTGCAGTGAACTGGCGAGATTTTGTGTCGACACACATGTACCTCGCTTTGAGACGCTAGCACACGTTTGCCTCTGCAGCCTCCGGTCATGTCAAGTGTTTTTCATCTTTTTCTTGATCGCTTCGTATTAAAAGCGTTGTGCATCTTTCCCTTGACCGTCTTCGTATTAATAGCGTTGTTCATCTCTTTCTTGACCGTTCGTGCTGCGTTGGAAACAGATTTTCTCACCCAGGAAATGGTATCTATCTACTTTGTGACACTCGTTCACGGATCGAATATTGGCGATTCTCTGTGTTCTTGAGGTTTGTTTATCGTTTTTCTACAGTGTTCAATTATGTCATATATATATATATATATATATTTATATATAGGAAAAAGTCAATGGAATACGTAGATATCATGTCAACAATGTCGAACAATGTGTTGTGCACACTGTACTTGTCTTAATTTATGAGCTCAGATGGACCATATCTTTACTTAATTCTATTACAAATTACATGTTTTCCCTTTTAAAAGCTATTCACAGCGTTGTATTCGCTTTTGTTTGTTATCATTTTTGAAAATTATACTAGAAGTTGAATGTTGAAACTTTGACCTTTTCATCCCACTAATTCCGGTGCGTTGTATTCTTGTTAAGGTGTCACGCAACCAGGGTTTTAGTGATACGCGCAGCTTTGACATCTCAATCAATAAACTTTTCAGAGGACTTTAATTTTCTGTTTCTCAATTTTTAGCCAATTTTATTGACATCCTACAGCGCAAAAGAATATCTTGAGGACCATGGTCAGTGTTTGACCTGCTGTTTATACTTACATGTATTTAGCCCACTGCCACCTGTACACCTATATGTAATGATAAAAAAGCTAACAAACATGTCGAACGCACTCTCCTAAGCTCCGATTACTCCTAGTAATAATTGCTAATTCGGGGAATGCGTTCGACAAGGGGGATCAGGAAGGGGTATTTTAGCAACATGGCGACGGTAAGGAGAACTTCAAAAAAGCAACAGGTTGATAAAGGGCTAGCCTGCGAACAGCAGACGCATTTCCGGTCTTCGCTTCTCTCCCTCCGCTATTTTTCGGAGGGAGAGAAGCGACGACCGGAAATGCGTCTGCTGTTCGCAGGCTAATAAAGGGCCGACCATTTGGCATTTGAGGCGGGTGTGACTTACTTCAGAATAAAATATTCTGCAGACTGAAAATACTGGCGAAAAAATCCTTAACAGTAAAAAAAAATCTTGCACCCTTGTATGTTAGGAAAGAATTCTATCACCAGAGTTTTGGGAAAAAGAAATTCTTACCCAAACCAAATCACCACTCATAAGTCAAAGGGTCGGCCCAAAAAGACTAACCCCTAAGTTACAATTTTGATGTGAAAATGATTTTTTATTCTCATGCAAATAAAGAAAGGTTTCGCCCTTAGCCTCGTTTTGAAAGTGAGAGTTTCATGGAACCAGGAAATGGCTCGGATTAAGGCATCTACCGGGCCGTAGGGGGCATGTTCTCGGTTTTCATATGATGTCACCAAAATTCAACACTAAGAATTATCGATCCTCCTGAGTTTTTAGTTTCATGACGGTATTAGAGCAGCTAAAAACTTAATTTTTTTTCAAATTTTCACTTCGAAAGGGTTCTTCGTTTTGTGATATGATAGAGTACGCTTGAATTTCAAACCTGGAGCGTGACACGGCATGTACGTGGTGACCAAGGGAGCTGTTGGGGGATTTGGAACAGATTCTGAACTGTCCTTGTTTTAGGAAAAGTTTATGAGTTCCCCTCGAGGGATGAATTCATGCTTTTGCAGCAAAACTCGGTAATAGATGTTTCTGTTGATTTCCGGCAGCCATGTCTGAGGGGCATGCACCTGGCGTCACCCCTCGGAAATCGTCACCTTTTGCATCCCTCTCCTGCCCTGAATTTACGTTGCCTTCCTTGGGGAGGGAAGGGGGGTGGGGTATGAATATTTTCTAGAACTACATATTGTTATTATCACTGATTTAGTACCTCGTTTATTTGAAGTAATTTCCTTTAATATCATCACCATTTAATCATATTATGGGCTCCTGATTCATCACATTCACGATTATGTGCAGTTTTATAAAACATCTCATACAAGCAGTTCTTGTTGAAAACCTTTAATTTCTCTCTTCAAGGCGAACAAATCTTACGTGGTCGGCCAAAGCGTATCAAAAGATAACAATTTTGAATCCTTTTGATTAACTTTAAGTTTGGTCATGAGACACTTCCAAAAAGAACCGAACGATATGTTATCGTTCGTTTTTTTTCTTTTTTTGTTAGGGGAGGGAGAGTTGAGGGGGGGGAGGATATATTATCTATTATATTATCTATTATTTATATCAAATTACCTGGAATTAAAGCATTATTTTTCGTTAATTACATCATCAGATGTAAAAACAGTCAAAGTAAAAAAGAAAATAATTAGTTCTTCCGAATACTTTTCTTATTCTTATTGAAACCATATAAAACTACCACACTAGGAGTTTTTTTAACTAATAATAAAGGTGACAAAAACAATGGCCAATTGCATGCAGAACGTTTCTGCGCTGTACTAATTACACTACAAAGCTTGAGCCCGAAAACTCAGGGAGGATATAGATGTTGCTATTTCTATATTTCTATGTAATAATTGGTCATTCAGTTATGACAAAGTTCTATAATATACTTTTAAATGTTATTCTCCTATATTATGCTGCATTTTCTTCTGTATATTTTCTATTTTTTCACTGCAACCTTCGCTGCCGTTTTAAATACATCAGTTTTTTAAGTCTTTATAGCTATAATATACTACATTTACGCCATGATTGAGGCCTGCGTGGCGTTCTTTTCAGGGAAGCCTTCGCGGCCGTTTCAAACACATCCCTGACTCCCTCTCTAGTTTTAGCAGAACATTCCATGTAAGAATAAGCTTTGATCCTTTCAGACATCACACGCCCCTCTTCGCTTGACACCGGCGCTTGCTTCAACTTCGATAACTCGTTCTTCACACTTTTGTCGTGTCTCAAATCTTTCTTGTTACCAACTAAAATGACTGGTACCGTATGGCCGCAGAAATGTCTTACCTCAGGAGACCATTTTTCCGGGATGTTCTCCAAACTATCAGGACTATCAATGGAAAAGCACATCAAGATAACATCAGAGTCGGGATAAGACAGTGGTCGCAGTCTGTCATATGCCTCTTGTCCGGCTGTATCCCATAAGGCAAGCTCCACCATCTTCCCGTTGACTTCAATGTCAGAGACATAATTCTCGAAAACGGTTGGAGTGTGAAATCCGGGGAATTCGTCTTGAGAAAACACAAACAGAAGGCTAGTCTTTCCACATGCACCATCGCCGACGATGACTAACTTCTTCCTGATTTTCGACATGAAGGCTACTGCTTCTCAATACGCGGAAGAAAAAGGCACAAGATCTTATTAGTAATTCTCTGCTTTGGGCTGTTTATTCATTGAATCAAAGTAAGTACTAGAACTATTACATTAGAATGAAGGAGAGCGAGAAAAAGAGAAAGAAGTGAATCCCCGGCTAGTAGAAGGTAGTAGAACTTGTAGCAGAAGTGGGTGGTTCATTAGA
Source organism: Porites lutea (assembly GCF_958299795.1). Taxonomy (NCBI): domain Eukaryota; kingdom Metazoa; phylum Cnidaria; class Anthozoa; order Scleractinia; family Poritidae; genus Porites; species Porites lutea. The sequence goes on along the minus strand of NC_133205.1, from coordinate 2,356,646 downwards.
ATACGCAGAGAAAAAAGAAGAAAAGAACTGTGAGGGTCAGACTCTTGATACCTTCCGTGAGGCGTGCTTGAAGGTCTCAATGGGCTAAACCGTCAGCCGTCGAAAAAGGTGTGTTTTTCCCTTCAACCTAGCCTGAAATTCATCCGATTGCTTCGAGTCGTTTTCTCCTCTTACTGAGGGAGTAATAACGACTCGAAGTAATCGGATGAAATTCAGGCTACCTTCAACCTTGAAAAATGCAGATTAATGTTAACCGCATAAAAAAGTTTCATGACAAAGTATTTCAAATCTCACTATTTCAGCTGATCTTCACGGACTGAATTCTGGCTCCTGAAGAATCTCTAATCTGGAAAAACCGGTTCCCACATTCTGCAAAAAGCTCTCTCTGGACATTACAAGACCTTATAACTTGCTTATATCCGAAAATATTTCGAAATTTTAACCCAAGTGAAAGGCGCCAATACAACCCCCAAAACAGAACAGTTAATATTAATTTATACAGAAGTTAACATTTACTTAAACTTAAAATCTTGGGCTAAAATTTAACCCAAAATTTAACCGTCAACCGTCAAAATTGTCGTGCTTCCCTGTAAATGGTCTAACAGCTATTTTCGCCCAATCTACGTTCCGACATTTATATTTTACGAACAGTTTAGTTATTGTATATGTAAGTAGACGCGATATCAACATACCTATAAAGGCAAGAGGGCTTTCCGCACGAGACGTAACTACGATAGGAGATCTAACTGTTGATGGATGGTGTACGTCAAACCAAGGACTTTTTCAATTGAGAAACACTTTCTAGTGAGCCATGAATTTATGCTCTCAACGCGCCTTGTTATTTTTAGCAGATGACGAAACGCAGCCTTTAGGAAGGGATTTTATTCTTATCGCTGATTGGTAAAAATCAATCAATTTTTTTTCCCCATTTTCGATTGGATAATCGTATGCACTTAAAATAGCTACAGATATAACCCCGACCGGAATTGAAAACGATCGCATTTTACGTCGAACGTTGCGGGACTTCTAAATAACGCAGAGCTTGAATCTCGAAATCAGAACTTCTTAATGTATAATAAGTGAAAAAAGTATGATTCTAAGTTCCCAGAGATGAGTGGGTTTTTTTTGCGCAAAAACTTTAATAACTGATTCGGGCTAGCCTGCAAAGCAGGCGTATTTTTGGGCGGGATCCATGAATTGTTTTCAGGAATGACGTTGTCCCGCCATCTTGGACGTTAATACTACCAGAGAGTTGGGACGAGTCAAAAAGTGTTTTTAAGGGAGAGGCAGATAGATGGCGGCCACGATTAATGTACCTCCGAGTTTTCGTTTGAAAAACGCCTGCTCTGCAGGCTAATTCGGGCATCGTTTCGTAATATTGCGTTACGGGTGAGTGCCGTGACAGAGGGACCACTTGCTTTCAACCATGACGTCATTTCCGTGTGCTCAAACTAGAATGAGGACAACAGACGTTTACGGCAGCTTTTTACAGACATAGGGGGTTGCGTTACGCGCTACGTCATGAAACCATGTGATTATATCATGTGACTTAGTTGTAAGAGTTTTGACTCGAGATTCGTTGAGATAGTTTTGCTTTAATTGTTATTGAAAAAACAACTTGTCACAAAGAAGGCAAACAAATGCTGGTGTTTCGAAATCAACGAAACACCCAAAACTTGTCGTGCACGCTCTTTGTGCAATACCCGCTTTTAAAAAGACGACTTTTTTTTAAAGTGATCTTGCAGGACCCAAAACGTGATGCCGCGTTAATCTGACAAGTGCCTAGTCTTCCACTCAGCATGTAAAAACGGCTAAAATGAAACAGACAATCAATTTGTTACAAAGCCTTTAGGAATTTGGAAGTCAATTCCGAACAGTACATAGTGCCACCCGGTTTGGTTTACGCTAATGAACCGATTAACAGCTTGTTGCAGGGTTCAGACATAAAGAGTTAGAGCGCGGAGGTCAGATGGTGGGGACTGGGGAGAGAGTAACCGATTACGCAGGGAGCACGTTTTACTGTGGGGAGGGGATTCCCCAATCATCTATATCCATGCGTAATAATTAATGCAATCAAGGCCTCGATATGGTTATAGCTCGTCGGTACTTAAGTGTCACGGTGTTTGTTGTCAAAAAAACCTGGTGCACTTACTTATTGCCTGTGTTTTTTTTTGTAAGTTATAAACAAGTGCTGATTCACATTCGATTCGATTCATTTCTCATGGTAATTTTCATGTCATTGTTACTTAGATTTGTTTGACCCGTAAAACGCCACTGACACGCTTTGTCTCGTCAAGGAAAGTGGAGGATTCAGGATTCAGTATAGTTTGCATTCTTATGATGACCACGACCAAGGTATGTGGAATTGACTCTTAGGAGCAGGGCAGTGTAATTAAGTTTGTAAAGCAAGTTTAGCTGGAGCTTTGATGCAGCTTGAGAGGCGGGGGGAACACGGAGAGATTTTCAATGAGGTTGGACTAATATTTCCTATGCACTTGGTGGAGGGCAATCACGCAGGATCAAGAAAATATCTTTCACAAAGGTGCTGATATACTGATCGAGAAAAACTTGTACATGAAGAAAAAATTACCTTCTGCTGTTATTACAAAGGAGAGAATAACAGTTTCTAATTACATCGTGGTTTCACGCTCTGTTCTTTTCGCATCAGCTGAAGCCGGTTAAATGATCGAACATCGTGGAAGGATTTCATTGGCTGCTATTCTTGATACATCCGCGTGTTACTCGGCCGTTGGCAAAACAAAAAGGATAATTCGATCACATTTTCAGCATTCTGCAGCCTCAATTTACCCTTAGTAACTGAGAACAAAAATGAGACAAAGCGAATTTTTTGTTTTTCTTTGCCAATTTAAGTCTTTCTTTTCCCTGATTTTCGAGTTGAACGATCCGCTCTCGAGATTACGTCACTGAACACGTCTCATCGACCGGAAGGTCACTAGTATTAGCATTTTGATACAACTGATGTAAACAAACCCAGTGACAAAAGCAAATTAGAAATATGGTAAAGAAGCAGTCTGCCCGTATCTACGGCTACGGGTACGGGCTGTAATTATGCCGCCGTTTTTTTTCCACTGTTATTTGCTGAACTGAACTTGTAAAATAGTCCATTTCTCTGTGAATTACATTTACCTTGTCGATTATTTCGGGGATTTATTTTTCGCGATTTCCGATAGGAAAAAAGGGCCGCATTAAATTTTCGCGATTCAAGTGTTCCTCGCCCTGAGATACCTCTGCTAGTAATAGGGAAAAGTGTTCTCAACTTCATTTTATTTTTTAAAATAATGAACTTTTTAAAATTTTCTGGATAAACCAGAACGAGCATATGAAGACGAAAGCTACTTTTTCTACTCCGTTTTGTGAGGGATCGAGGATTGCGATGCCAGGATTTTTTCAGTGAAATGTCACTGGTCTGAAATATACATCTATATTCCGCAAAAAAGCAACAAGTCGTTTTTACCTATCAAAGCTATCTTCAAATCCACGCAGCAGTTGACAGTGCGAAATTACTGAAATAACTTACTTGTATCAAAATTTCTGTTCACTTGCAGATAGCTATGGGAAGAACCAGTCAAGAGAGATAAATGACGAACCAAGTTCCGCAATGGCAACTATTGATCATTCTGTTAGGCGTATTATTATTGTGTCTTGTAAGTTCAATCTATTAGTGATGATGTTTCGCTAAGGTCAGCTTTAGTATTATAATAATCTTTGAATTTTTCGTCTCTGGACCTTCAATATATATGTGTTGCAGTTCAATTTTATCACTTGGTATAAATTTTATTCTCCTTTGTTTTGGGATTGGTAATGTATGATAATAAGCTTGAAATAATAAGGAAAATAAAATTTAGACCAAGGACCAAATTGAACCACAACATAATTAGGTATTTTTATTTTGGCATCGGGGACAGCTATGAATTTGGATAAATCGAAATTGACATCGATTGATCAATTACGCGATTATTGTTCGTTCTGAAGTTCCAAACTCGACGCCTCCCAAATCGCGTACAAGAGCAAGTAAATTATGACATGACAATTATCGCGTTAAATGTAATTATGTGTAGGGGGCCCAGTGAAATTTATTAGAAAGCAACCCTCGACCAGACTAGACTAGCCCTTTTTCTTGCCTCGCACTTCTGTCAGATCAGGTTGGCACATGCATGTTACACCAAAACAACCGGGGGAGGCGATTTAGTTTAGTCAACAGGCAACTTATCCGATTCCGGCATTCTTTTTTGTGACTCAGGTGTAGAAAAGGAACTATGCATTATTATGCAGATGATTGTTTTCATTCAAAATATTCCCAAACCACATTACAAAGCTTCCGCCCATTTTCAGGATTCAAACGTTTTTAAATATATACTTGCATCACCTTTACGTAAACTAAAGATAAGCAGAGTATTTTGGCTTGAGTCTCTAATATTCGGCTTGCTAGTGGTAGGGTAAGTAGAGGGTGGCAGGAGTTAAAGAAGAATAAAGAAGCGAAGACAAAGATGTAAAAGAAGTCTATTGGTGCCTTCTCGCTTAGCAAACGAGTTGCTCGAACAACCCCGACATATTTTGGTGGAGAACTTGGGCAACGAACCCGGATAACCTCTTCCATAGGTGGCTTAAGGTAACCGTCATCACTTTTTTAGTTTAATGATTGATGATCTCTAGTTTCTTTTTCCAGGGCCAGCTCTACGGCTTCACTTCTGTGCAGAAGGAAATACCGAGACAGGAACTGGGGATGGAAAAACTAATGGAGAACGATTATATTTGTGGGAATGACAACGAGCAAGGTTTATCCAGGTACCGTCTGGCTACTTTACTTCGAAATGATTCTGAAAAGGAAACTTTGACAATAAGGAAAAAGAGGATTTCCAAAAAACTGAAAAAAAGAAAAAAAGTACCTGAACAGGACAAACCTTCAGCCAATGAAAGTGGAACAAGAAACGCTGTGAAAAACATGATCGAAATACCGAGTAAAGAATTAATTGTATTGGATCCTCATGCTGATACGCAAGTGTATTTGTTTGATAGCAAAGAACACACCGATCCTAATATATCAGGCCTTAAAAAGGCAAATTCCATTCCAGACGCTAAAAGAAAGACTGCCACTTACGTTCATCATCGCAACTCTGCTATCAAAAGGAGAACAAAGGCCTCTTTCAAAGTGCCACCTCGTGATGCATCGTCACCGGAATCAAGACCTGACCCAACAGAAGAAAATGACGTAATCTATCACTGGACAAAAGAGCAGTTGCTTCCTCTTGTTTATGTAACTTTTGCAATGGGAATTATATTTGGGTGTACCCTAAGGCCTCATCTTTTATCTCTCGTGTACTCCATTGGTAATTATTTCATCCTGCAAAGAAGAAAAAAACTCAGGTGCCACAGAGTGAGCATAAAATTTGAGGTCAACTCGAGTAAGTAGCAGCTCAGTTGGGAGGTAATCAAGTAACAACTGGTTATTATATGAGAAGTGCTTCAAGGGAAGTTTAAAATAATTATATTATTACACAAACAGAAATTCTGATAAACAATGATTTGGTCAAACAGAAAAAAGTTGATAAGAGCGTAAAAAGTCGACGTTTCGGCGTCATCTTAACGCCATTATCAGGACTAACTGTAAATAACATTATGCGAAGAATGTAGCTTCGAGCCTCGCATAATTAGCATAATGACGAAAAGAAATTGTTATTGCTATTTTATCGCTAATTTTATTTATTAATTTCTGTTACGGCACACCTGTAAAGTAGCTGGTGCAGGTTTTTCGACTTTAAAAACGGTGCTGGGTGTTGTACCATGCACCCACGGTCAAGTGAATAATGACTTCCGATTGGATAAAATCACCCGGGAGTTACGTCACTTGCTGCAACACAGGTACCGTAAACCATATAGTTAGGTCCCATTTACTCGTATTCGGATAGTTTTTAATCCGCAACTTTTTCTTTCCTGATACGGTTTCTGTCAACACGTATTCGGCGAATCCAGCGTACGAATCCGCAATTTTTTGAATCCGCTCTCCAGAGTGGAAATTTTTGAATACGCTATGAATCCGGAATCGTGTGGACGCCAATTAATCCGGTGACGTAAAAAGATCGAGCCCAGTTCTTTACCGTTAATACTGTATTCAAGATGGCAACTTCGTTCCCAGTTTCTTTCAAGGCAAAGGCGAGATGCACATTTCGCGCGCAAAACGACGCATGCTCTGTTGACAATATTCCCAGAGAAGTCCTGGGTACTAGAGTGAATCCGGATACGTGTCGGATACGTGTGGACGGGCAAATTCGATTTGAATCCGGATACGTGTGAACGTCGAAATTGTTTAATCCGTAAAGAAAAAGTTGCGGATTAAAAAATACCCGGATACGCGTGGACGGGGCCCTAGAGTCCGTTTCAACGTTATATAAAGTATTTAATTGTATCGTACTGTATTTTTATCATTAAATACTAATGAGCCATTTTGACTCGTCCTGATATCGACGCTTAACTTTTCAATCTTTCAGATCTCAACCTGGCTGATCTACCTTTTCATTTTGAAGAATTCTTAATAAAGAAATTGGATGTACGCTGCCCGGGTCAACGGTTCTATGGCTGGCAAAAAGTAGGCGAAGCGTTTCACATAGACAAAGACGATCTTCGTTACTTAAAGATCGAATACAAAAGGGACAATGGAAGCCCCACCAGTAAGCTGTTCGAAATGCTTGGAAAAACGCAGAATAGAAATGTATCAGACCTCGTGGAAGTTTTATGGAGTCCTGACATAGCACGTCCTGACATTGTCTCTGAGATCAAACTTACTTAACCGATTTCCTGCGGTGATCCCTGAAGAAGCATGCAGTTCAGGCAAGCTGACACAATAGATTCATCTCTGCGGTTAATTGCTTCGAAACGTAGAAAAAGGGATAAAAAAACTATACCGGTTGCAATTGCTGGTCGTTTTCACTGTCAGTCCATCATGAAGAATAAAAATATAACTCCACGCATTAACCAAATATTGAAGTCAAGAATCTGAGAGATTGAGCCGATTTAAAAACTTACTGTGCGAATTTACATTTGTTGACGTTTTAGAACGAAATCAAAGAGTTCGCTCAAAGGTTTCAATAAACTCGTGTAAATGACGACTGTACGTAAAAAGCATGTAAATACAGTGACTCAGAGGCTTGTCCGCTCCGTTTACATGTATACTAATTTCAGCAATGTGTAGTTCCAGAAAATATCCATACCTCTCCCCCTCCAAAGAAGGGCAACGAAAATTCCGAGGGGCGGGGGGTCCAAAATGACGCAACTTCCCAGGGGTTGGGAGTGGCTTCTCGAGCAACCTCGTTGACAGGTAGGACAGAGAACCTGGGAAAGAGGTTGCTTCTCGAGGTCTTTTTCCGGGGGCTCCGATTAAGACTGGTGGGTTATCAAAAACTGACAGCCGCTCTGTTTAGCAAGCAATCAGTTATTTTACCGTAAACGGTCTTTTAAAACAGGAATTATTGTAAGTTGTTATCGATGAAATTTTATTAACGGTCGGCTGAATTTCTTTTCTTTTCTTTCACGGCTTACGCGATAGATAGTTGCCATCGAATCATAAATAAATGTAAACGTCTGGTTATATAGCGGTAACGGTATTGTGGTGTTCACCGTAATGTGCTTGCGTTCTAAGCCTTCTTCTGACATATGCATGTTTTTAACTGAAACGAAGCAATTGAAGTCCACTCGATGTTTAGTTACAGATGGCATCATCTGTGTCGTGTAAGGTATCAACCTCCATGTTTCTCAGTGACTTGCCGTTAATTATTAACCAAGAAAGACCTTTACAAGGCAAAATTGAGGTTATTAGACACTGTGTTAACATGAATAAAATGATTTTTTCTAGCTCTTTATCGCAGAAACAATTATCTTTCGCACAATAGTATAGCACAACAGCATTTTTGACGTAACTATTCTTTCCAGGGGGTGGGTCTAAAGCAAAAGTTCCCTCCGTGGGGGGAGGGAGTATAGATATTTTCTGGAACTACGCATTTTAAGTTTCTAACATAACAGACTAATCCAGAAGCGGTCTGATTTACAACTTCCTATGTACATAGTTTCATGCTTTTAGAGACGGGACTTTTTATATCAATTGTGAATAAAATAACCTTATCAATAATTAAGTTGTTTTCCCGTCGTTCTCCTGCCTGTTGAAGCCTTTTCTTTTGTTTGAAATTGGACGCAATGTTTTTTCACGGTGAACGTTGCGTCCGCTTCGGGCTTAATTTACATTGGAGGCTTTTCTAATACAAAAATTGGGTAAAACCCAACAGATCTTCTACCGGGTTTCGTGCGGCTGATTAGTAGTCATTTTAGAGGAATGCTTTTAACGTTTAAGAAATCTGTTGCTTGCTGTCGGTGCTCTGATGACATTTAGATTAAAGAAGGCAACAGCAACAGCAAAAATAATTACGATAAATCTGTGTAGGTAAAGTAGTTTCTTTGTTTCATTGCTTTAAAGGCTTAAAAATGTTCCATATCTCTACTTGGTAAGTCTGATTTTCAATAAATCCAATACGGCGGCCATCTTTGCTCTTTTCTAGAGATCCAACGTTTACAACTAGCTCGATCTTCGTCCACGGTTTTTGCAGTTAATTTAATCCTGCACGATTAAACGGTAGGGAAAAAAAGAAGAAAATTTCATCTAGCCACTTTTATTTCACCCATTATCCCATGCAATTTTCTGGATCATATATCTTATCAAACAAAGGGCCAATGGCATAAAACATTATCGTGAGATGTAACAGGCTACATCTAGCGTAAAGCTATTAAGCGTTCTGGGCATGACGTCACAAGAAAGCAGTAACGTCCGAAAAAAAGCCAGTTTATACAAATGGCTCCAGTTTTCAAAGTTTTGTTTGGAAACTTTTTTTATTAGTAGTATATTTTGCCTTTCACTCTTCAACGATCTCAATCAATATTGTTTTGTATAGATTACATGATAGCTGAGATTTAGGCAAATCGAGGGGCAAACGCGACATCACAGTCAGGCGCGCAGATCGAGTGATCAGAACGTTAGCGGATTAATACCGATAGGGAAGTTTAACGCGTGTACGTACGTTTTAGTGAGAAATATAAGGTTGGATTCATTTGCAGCATATATAGAGGATATTACACGGTGTCGCGAAGATATGAATTTTATTTTCGAGTGGCAAAACAATATTTTACGAACGAGCGCAGGGAGTGAGTAAAATATTGTTTTAATGCCACGAGAAAATAAAATTCATTTCTTCAAGCCGCCGTATAATGTTCTTTTTATTATATAGACAAAAAGACATCGATAAAATAATAGAGGGAAATTACCGAAATTACGTCATCGATAAACTAACGTGTGAGATTTTGGAAAATAAACCATTCGGGTCCCGGATGTAGTTTTTATGAATTTTACGAGTGGTATATTTTCCAGTAAAACACTCGTGTCTATATAATAAAAGAGTATAGCCGTGGCCTTTGCCTGTTGGATATTTTTAGTTTTTTTGAGCCTTAAAAAGTCACCCTTATTAAGTAAGTAAAGTAAGTAAATATGCGTTTAGTGACGTAGAACACCAGGACCAGGGGAATCCCCGTTTCCTTTTGACATATGATTAACGACAATGAGTGAATATTTAAAAGCACATACGACCAATGCAACACAAAATAATCCTAGTAGTTATTAAAACATGAAAAATAACAGCACGTGACCTTAAGACATGCAATTCAAGACATTTAAGAACCTACATAAGGCATTCCACCTAAAACGTAATCTTCGAATTTGGGCTTACAACGTCAAATTCACGTATACATGGAGGCACAACAAACTTCCCTCTGGCAATAAACACACAGCTAAGGACAAAGTCCGTCATCAATCTCAAACTGTTTTGTTTGATTGAATTCCGAAAGAAATGGCATAAACTTCACGTTTTGCATGTCGTTCATGTGCAATGTAAGCATAGTAGTTTTACTATATTCATAGAGCAGGGGCACCCAACGTCAATTTTAGGAAAATATCCGTTCGGAAGACGATTTGAGATCTAGAATTTTCGGAAAAATTGTTGCAAAATCAGTTCTTGCTTGCCCGCCGCTGCTAGGATTTTCGAACGTCAAAAAAATGGTATAATTGCCCTTTTTTAACGGATTTTTACCCTAAAAAGGTCACCTAGAATGTTCGGAAGCCTTTTTTCTGGCTAAAATTTTCGAAAAGGTAAGTTTTGATCCCTATAGTTTTCGCATCACTAGACTTTCAGCTAGGAAATCCGAACAGATGAAAAATTTTTAGGGGATAAAAATTTTCCCATATCTACCGTTTAAATACTAAAATACGTTTAACAATGCAATGTTTAAGTGGTTTTGAACTACATTCTCGTTGGATTATGCCCCTGATAGAGGTTGTTATAAGTCAATTTCCTCCAAAATGCAAAACCTCAAACGTGTTTCTAACCATAACTTGGTTTTTTAGTGACTTCATTAAGTACCTAGGTGACGTGAATATACGACTTAGCCTCGACTGAGTGAAATACTTGTATCTCAGCTGATCCGGAAAATGAAGATTCTTTGCTTACAAAGTTGCTTGTTATACAGTCCACATTAGCTTTTTCTGATTCCGAAGAAACCGTGCTGGACCTTCGTGTAATATCTTCATCAATCCACTTGAATGTGTTTTTGTGCGAAATCGAGGCGGAAAGTGACGAGGAAGTGCATGTATACTGTTTGAAATCCTTATCAGTCGACACAACAGTAAGAAAGAATTTGAACCCGTCAGTGTCTGTTTCGCGGTAAGTTTCTATATCTGTATCCTTTCGGGTCACAATACGATAATTTAATACTCAATGAAGTTATAATACTTGAAATATTCATTCAAAAATGCTTGCATTGGCATGATCGATATATTGCATACAATATTTCGACATTGTGAAAAATATTGTAACGCACTATCGACGCGAAAGTTTTAAATACTCCAAGTGAAACAGAGAGTTTTTACACCTGAGAGTTTCTTGAACGGCTTCAAAATCTCTAGTATAGATCAACTCATTCTTGCACTAATATTTAGATTTGGAGTTATTTTGTTCTGACAAATTGGACGTAAAGTTCAAAGTTTAGCCGTGTGTTTATCAGATATACAGACACTCATTAAACATTAATTTCTTGCGTGTTTTCACTATGAATTATTAATGAGTTTTTGAATGAAATGCAAAATTACAGAAAAACATTGTCCTAGGTCATCAAATTACGATGGATAAATTGAATGGAAGATTCTTCTGCTGACAAAACATTTTCAGTACAATGAAGATGTTAAAAAAAATGGTTAAGTTGTGATGCTGCTCAATTTAACACACATGTTGCAATGTCGAACGCATGATCAAGAGGGTGTGAATGGGGTTAACCGACTAGCGACAAAAGGCGAAAAATATTACTGACTACCGACAAAACGAGTAAAAAATTACCGACTACCGACGGGAAAAAAATTAACCGACTACCGACATGGGCTGACATTACCAATATTTGTTTTCAGAAAAAAGAGCATTTTGCATTTTTTTCTAGCCGTTAGGAAGTAACCTCTTTAAATTTATGACTCATCAGATGGTCTAACAGAAAGAACTTCCTCTTTTGTTGATACGGGTACATTACTACAACTAACTGATCATCATCACAGAAGACACACCTTAAAGATGCTACCGACTTAATAAATTTTATTGAAAAGACAAAGGTGAAAAAACTGAACGTTTCTTGTTTCGGTCGAAAAGTTCTTTCAGTTCTTTCCAGTTTAATGGAAAAACCACGGTACCGCGATGAGCACAAACAGCAGTTTCCTTTCCAACATTTTCATGGCCGCATATATTGAAACACAAAGTTTAAGCAAAACCGTCTTTAAACCAACTGTTTGAAAACGCTACATAGATGATATTTTTTCCCTATGGGACATAAGTAAACCAGACATCGTAGATTTCTTCAAATTCACGGAACAAGTAAACTTACTTCACCCTACTGCTCTACTGGCTATGAAATTTACGACCGAAATATCTGACACTGAGACAATCCTTTAAGACCCGGTTGGATACCAAGACACAACATTCAACGAAAAATGAGAAAAAGCTATCATTGACGTAAAGACGCATCCAGACCCTGAGATAAGAGGCCCAGGCCCCTCCCCTGGATCCGCCACTGCCCCTCCCCAGAGTTTTTGACATGTTGCAGTATTTCGAAGCGATTTTGCCTTCACTGAAAAGCCTTTGATCTTCTTAACAAGATGAGGTATATTTTATGAATGGTGGCGCTGCTGGAGACCTGTGACGTCACCAACAATGGTCGCCATCTTTTTTTTTTGTAATTGCTTGACATGAATAATAACACATAAATAAGCACTTTGCATGATTTTAACCACAACATTTACTTTTGTTATTGAAAAAAGTTGGAAAAAAACATACGTTTTCTCTCAAAATGGCTTGACCACCTGCTACTTATTACATCATGCCAACATACTTCGTAACCATAGAAACTGATCATCACTGCTGAACTTGTCTCAAAATGCGTGCGAGGGATAAACGACCATCTACTGAAAACGTTAAGTGTTGATGTTTTATCCTCTTGGAAATATCCCAGAAAAACGTTAGGGGGGTGGCATCCACCCCCCCCCACCCCTTGTACGTCCGAGGGTTAAAGTGTTATTTCTTTGAGAAAGGAAAATATGGCAAAGGACATGCTTGTTAGAGCCAAAACATTAAAGGTTTAAGGTATAGATGTGCAGCCTGTAACCCCTTGCAGTTTTTCCCTAAGAACAATTTATATTTATATAATAATTTATATTAAATTAATTACTACTTTTTACTGTGCCCTGTAGTCGACAGTGGAACCAAGTTCGCATTTACAACAAAAGGTTTGGTGATTCTATCAGTACTCATGATATTCATTTGGCAAACAATGGTGAAATAAACGATCATGTTGCATAAACAAACAAGAGTTAATGAAGTTTAAGTGCAATCAAATGATGCATTCTTACAAGTTTTACTCCTTCCTTAGGGATCAAAGTCTTGAAACTGGGTGAAATACATAAAAAATATTAATAATTAACAAGCGCTTTTACTTACGAACTGAGATTTTCCAACAACCGACAAAAATCAAAAAGTTTAACCCACTACCGACAAAGATCGAAAACTTTAACTGACTACCGACAAAGTAACTGAATTTTAACCGACAACCGACAAGTGGACCCCCCCCCATTCAGACCCTCGATCAAGAACTACTTCGAGCATCGAGCACGATGACCCTCCATGATCGAACTGAACAATATAATACTCTGGAAACTCACTTTACCTTTTTCATTAAGAACGAGCCCGTGGACAAGCGAACTAAGTAGAAACAAAAAAAAAGGGGGGGTAAGACTAATCTGCGGAACTGGAGACCGCCTAACCGGCGGAACCCAAAGAAATGACTGTTTTTATTACAACTGCCTTTAGTTAAAGTGATGAAATAATTAGTTACAATCAATTATAACATTGATAGACTGTTCAAAGTCCCCTTTTTTGTAAGATCGTCGAGATCGAGCGCTCACTTTAATTTCACTGGCAGCCATTTTGTAAGTGGATTCAAATGTACCACCGAGAGAGCGGGCCTCAGGGTTCCCAAACCTTCCCCCGCCGTTTAAGTATAGTTCAAGCCGGACCCGGTCAAGATGGCCGCCTATAGCGCTCGTTCTCGATGATCCTGCGGAAAAATAGAGGACTTTGGAAAGTCTATAACACCATAACATTTTACCGAGAGCTCTGGCTCTGAACGGGAAGTCCACTTAAAGAATTTCCGGCTTGTTAGTACGTACCAAGGTAACGAGAGGTATGGATTTAAACAAAGTAGCACAAACTTGGGAGGAGAGAGAATGTAAATGTGCTTGTGAAAAAGAGACGATATTGAGCGAATGGCCGGGTGGTATCCGACAACTAGAGGGATACGTGTGGGTGAGTCGCTTGTGTGAGTGTGTGCGATAGTATGAACACGTTGTATCTCCTGGTTGAGGAGACCGAGATTGTACGTCTCGTTAATTGGAGGAACATATACGTCGTATTCGTAGGGCAACGCTGAATGGAAAAGCTCGTTTAGTGGGTAAGGGGTGACTGGACATGATGAACGTAAGAGGTACTGATGTTCGGCTGTAAGATTAGTATAAAGAACATCAATTTCAGTGATCGATACCATCATTGAGGGACACCTTGACGTAGTATTCGAGGACTTTCTGTTTCGGAACCAGAGCCCTCGGTCAGTGATCCTGAACCGAAATCGACAACAGTTTTCCATGGTCTGACTGTACTGTTATCGACAATAGCTCTCGACCAATCAGCGGCTGAGAAATCGCCCAGTTATTGAAAAAAACTAATTGCAACTAATTATTTTATCACGTTAGCCAAAGGGAGTTGTAATGAAACAGTCATTTCTTAAGCTTCCGTAGTTTCCGCCGGTTCCGCGGTCTGCAGTTCCACAGATTAGTCTTACCCAACGAAGGGGATCAAATTTCAGGCTCGAAAGGTAAGGAGGGAAAAACTAGTTCTCTTTTCCAGAGGCCGTCACTTTCTCAGCAGTTTTGGGGTTTCAATTTGTACTGCAGGAACAAACAAAACTGTGGTATCTTTTAAAGCTGTGAAGCCACTTACGCTACGTTGTAAGGGAAATAAGGGTACATACACTGTTTTTCTTATACGTAAAGTACGATATGTTTGCAATCATGATGTCATCTTTGTGGTTTGGTATTAACAATACCCTATTAATTTTTACTGTCTTCTGAAAACAAACATGTTGGAGGTAAGACAGAGTTTATCTACTCAAAATTAAATTAAGCAGGATATACTGACATGATGACAATACTATTCACGGTTTCACGTGTCACTTTTTCAAGTAGATTCTGTACTGCTACCATTAATTACACCAATCATCTAATTTTGGGGATTATAGTAATGATGATGATGATGATGATGATGATGATTGTTATCAGTTGTTTCCATGGCAGGATTAAAACTACGACGCAGTTTCCGCCTAGCATAGCACGAACAAAAAATGGAGGACTTGGATGTAGAACTCTTTAAGCTGTTGGTTACCGTTGGGTTTGTTTTCTTGACTTGGGTAGGTCATTTTTTAGATCATGTGTCAGCAATGAGATCTGCAGATTTAACTTCTGGACCAGTCTGTCTCAGACCACTTATATTTTCACTTTCAAACTGTGGTTTGAAAATAACTCAATATATCGTTTAAGAATGAAAGTCCTCTCTCCTTTCCAATGCTGTCTGGTTCTGTAAACAGACGAATACATAGATTGCAAAGGACTGAAATGATTAAAAGGGTAAACGGATTCAAACACCATCATCCATAATTCACGCACATACCCGATGCATTACTGTGCGTGCGCGTAAATTAAACGCTCGACAAATATCTGTGGAAAATCAGAACTGGGCCGCCGCGGGCCGTGGTTTATTTAGCAAAACCAAACGTTGTGCCAGTAGGATTTATCATAAACCCACAATACACATGAGCACAAACTTGACCAAAGCCGTTATATGTATTCTACCAAGTATGAATTAGTTTTACCCATTGCCGTACTGATTTGTCACATATACCAAAAAAGCCATGTAAATTGACCGGCCACCTCATGAATCTAAACTGATAATATAATGCCCTAGTTATAAGGAAAGGCATGTAAGCTACAGCTTACGGCTAAGAAGCCTGGTTCTAACATCAAAACATGCATCTTTTCTGTACATGCAGACGAAGGCCCTATGGGAAGATCTGCAAAACGCCAGCGCAGCGTTCTATCCAGATGGACTGGACAAGTGTCCTCCAGAAACCTACACAATTGATGACAATAAAAATAGAGTCAGATGTATTGAATGCCCCACATGTCCTGCGGGAGAGGAGCCCTCGCCACCATGTGGCTCTACAATGGTTCGCAAGGCAGTTGGCGACTGTGTACCATGCAAAGCAGGTACCTACTCAGATAAAGCCGACAGCGCAACGTGCAAAGTCTGCACAGACTGTGGCTCAAAAGAGGTCCTGAGTTCGTGTACTATAGAAACCAACGCAAGGTGCCGGGAGTGCCCCTATATGCACTATGACGATGAAACTACCAACACTTGTAAACCTTGCTCTTTATGCTGCGAGGAAAATTCTGTTGCACAAAAGAATTGTCTAACCTCAAGGATATGTCCTGGAAATTGTTCCCAGGTGACACCAATTCAAGAAAAATACCACAGTTTTAAGTTACAAAAGTTAGTTGCTAGAACAATGAGAACCCCTTGGAATAAAACGTCGGTGTTAAAACTGACCAGGCGACACAGAGTCAAACAAAAGGTAACTAAAAAAATTGAGAGCACAGTTAAAACTAACATTGAAGAACCTACGCATTCAGAGAGAAGTGAACGGGACATTCATCAAGAGAATTACGATGACACTTATACACCCAGCGAAACAAAGTATGTTAGGTCTAATTCAGCTTTAGATAGGGATATCGACGGGAAAGACCTCCAGGTTTTACAATCAATGCTAAGTCCCACAAACGTTCTTGAAGGCGGTAAAGAAAACATTGACACCCCAAGTCCAGAAATTCTCGAACCTCGAGGGGTTGTGAAGAGAGAGAAAGAGCAGCTAGTTGTGACAACGTTTAAACCTCGTGTGCCTCCCCCTGAAGCACCTAACAGTGACGTAGGGGAGTCTGTGCCACTCACGCCGGAACATCAAAGAGGGATTAAAACCTTTAACAACGATACTGCGGTGAAAAATAAACGTCGTATCCCTGCAATTGTCCCACCAAGTGTGACTCCGTCAACAGCACAAAATGCTTGGGCGATTCCTCCACCCACGCCCAATAACATACCTCCGACGTCAAAAGCAGTGATAGAGCAGTCTATAGTTCCAAGTGCTGCCTCTTTTCTGAGCAGTTTTTCGGGAACAATTGCTGGCTTAGTAGTATTTGGTTTAATAGCTCTTATTATGTACCTTGTTGGTAAAGGATGTGTTCGTCGCCAACAAAAAGGTTACAGAAAGTTGAGTAAAAAAGAAGAACCTCAAGAACCACAAATTCGAGGTATTTCTTCCATTTTCTTGATACAAACTGTCAATTGCGCCTGGGCATTAACAATTATCGTAAAATTTCTATTAACCTCTCGTTACCCAGTTATCGTTTTCATTATATGAAAGAAATTTACTATTATTTAATGATTCACATTTCAATTTTTTTCAATTGTCAGTGTTAATTCAAAGTTTTCATTCTTTTAATTTTCATCCACCTCATTAATTTTTTACTTCGCCTTCCACTTCATTCACTTCAGCGAAAACAATGTTACGCGAGGTTCGCTTTTTAAACTCGATTTAAATTTGAGAAAGGTTCGGATACATTCAAATCCACTCAGACATCCAGCGGCACGTGGTTCATTGTCATTGGAGTCCTCTTGCAAATTTTTGGAAAACGAAGGAGAATAATCGGCAGATTTAACTCTAGTATATCAGAGGAAGCCTAAGCAATTACTGACATGCTCCTTTAATTTATCAAAATAGACTATCAATCTGATGAGGAGGTCACTATACAGCCGATGGATCAAAATGCGGCTATCCAGATTGGGGATGGTGAGAATCAAAACATTATGCAATTCTAAATGCTAGTAAAGCTTTCTAGTCTCATTTTGTTATTTTACCAAATAAAAATTTTGTTACTTCCTCATTCGTTTGTCGTGGCCACTTGGCGGCTTACTTTCGACAAGATAAGTCAGGGTTTGGATAATAACAGCCAGTGAAGATAAACCAGTGAAATTAACCGTTTCATATAACTAAATATGTTAATTTCCCGCATTAGGGATTTAGCTCTACCTGGCCATGATCGAAATATGTTTGTTTGCAGACCTCAATTTATGTGAAATTCCTCCAGACCTGGAAGATATTTTGGTAAAGAGGTTGGACGTACCACACAGCAGATCTGGCAACAATGAGTATGGCTGGGTAAAAGTGGGAAACGCGGCAGGAATCTCAGGACATGACCTTAAGTTCCTCAAGACTGAGTATCTGAGGCCAAACGGAAGTCCAACAAAGCGACTTCTTGAAAAGTTAGGAAGCCAAGGGAAGACAATTTCATATCTAATAGATGTGCTCCAAGCACCTGAACTACAACTTGATAATGTGGCTGCATCAATAAGGCGTCGTGTAACAAGAGTATGAAATTCTCTGAGCTCCTCAGCCTTATTGAGGACTGGGGACCCCGCTTGAATTGAGTTATTGGGTTTAAAGACAGGGGCATTGTTTTGAGTATCGATTGCTTAGTCAATGATTATGATTAAATTTTTTTAATAGACAAATCTTATCGTTTTTTTAAGTCTCAAAACTCAATTGTTAAAACATGGCTGGTATTATATATACTAATATACGCATCGTTACCTTTGTTTGATTTGTGTTTGTAAATCATTGAAGTTGTCTATAATCTAACTATAACACGTCAGGCATAAATGGAATATTTCTTATCGAAAAGGGCTTTTATGGCGTTTTTCGAATTCGAAATAGGGCTCAAAGATGGTGAATTTTAATAATACCCCCTACAGGGGTTGAACCTTCGTTAGACATCGAAGCATGTATTACTAAATCCTACAAGGTTTGAGTTTTTTGTTCCTTTGCCTTTGCTGGGCTAATATTGATTTTATATTGATTTTCTTAACACAATGAAGTTTTGAATTTTAATAAAGGCGGCCTCTGACCTTGTCGCTAGCCATTTTACTTCATACGCTGTTTTTTTTTTCTCTTTATAAATGAGCCGAGTAAACGAGCTTACTAGGTAATGATCCCGTTATGTACATAACTGACATGTTGACGGGGCAGCTGGAGGGTGAGGGAAGGAAGGCATAAAAAGCTTTACTCTTACATAGAGATTTAAATCTTGTCTCCACTTCACAACAAATAAACACGCGGCGCAAATAGACATGAAGGGGCCAACAAACCCGAATTACGTAGTTAAAAACCAAAGATGACAACAAAGCTACTTGAATTAAATTCTACTGCATAAATGACGCATACGCAGGAGGGTCACGACACAAATAAGAACGTACATAAAAAGACAAAAAAAATTATATACTGCCTAAACAAGGAACGCTTCTCTGCCACAGATTTATCCTTCATGTTTATTAAATGGCGTTTCTATGGCAATCCGTATCTCAGTGGCAATTCAGTTTTTTAAAAATTTTGTTTACTCTCAATTACAGAGTGTTTGTGGGAGGATGTTCAAGAGATCTTAGGCCAGGATACTTGAAGAAATCTTATTATAATACGCCTTAAAGACACCACAATCTTAGTGTCGGCAATACTTGAAATGACGTTAATGAGGAATCACACAGCTCCCATCATTTCCACCCTCCAAGCACGAGCCCGAACTTTTTAATATAATAAGACACAACCCTTGAGCTCTTGAATCGATCTTAAGAAAAAGATCCTGGCGTCATCATAACTAGTACGCTCTCTTAAAACTCACAAATCCACACTATCACTGCGAAAGCAAACAAGCTTCTTGGTTTGCTTAAACGGACTTGTCCCCTGCTAACTGGCGTCTCTGCTAGGCGCTCACTTTATTTGTCTTTGGTCAAGTCACAGCTGTGTTACGCCACCCAAGTCTGGTCGCCCGCTTACGTTACTCTGAATGCTAAGGTGGAACAGGTGCAGAGACGTGCAAGCAGGTGGATTTTACGCACGCGCAGAGACGAGTCGTCGTACAAAGAGCGGCTGACTTTGCTAGACTTACTTCCACTTTCTCTACATCGTGAACTTAAGGTTTTTTTTATAAATGCCTTTACTTTAGTACCGATTTAGATGTGCGGAATTATGTATCTTTTGTTTCCCATGATCGTACAAGACTAGGTAACTCCTTTAATCTTCGCACCCCCTTTCGCAAAACATCAACTTTTCAGGCCTCGTACTTTAACCGTATCGTCAAACTATGGAACTATGTTTGTAAGCTAGCGTCCCCAACCAGTTTTTCCTCGCCTACTGCCTTTCAACTTTTTGCTCGCTAATTAATAATCAATTACCCCTGCACGTGGACACTTGTCCCTAAGTGCCCATGCCACTCGTAATTTATTTTATTTTTTGTACGAATGAGTATTCATTTTATTTTATTTTAACCTTGGTCATAATCTAGGGGCGGTGCCTCGCATGGGACGTTAGTCTCGTTGCACCTACCTTGCTTCTTGTTGCTTCTTTTCTATTTTCTTTCGTGTTGTATTATAAATTTATGTTGTATATTACAAGAGGAGTACCCGAATAAAGCTGTGGAAAAAAAAAAATATATATATATATATATTCTACGTATTTTCGAATTCCCCTACACCAAAACTGATCGCTTTCCCCTGGCCAGCGCTCACTTTGACATGGAAGGAAACTTCTAGTATATAGCTACTAGTATTGAAGAAAAGTTCGCCTTGAATGACTTCCGTGGGGATTCCCCGCTTATCAGCCTGGCCGTGTTGGGAACTGGAAACTACTGACAGATAATTCACGTGACCAAAATATTTACAATCGACCGGTTCCTCAACTTGAGTATTACTGAAACATTCACCTCGAAAAATCAAAATGGGAAGGCATTTCAAGGTAATATAGTGTTAACTGCAACCTTCGTGAGTGAGATAATTCTTAGCGAGGTGTTAAGGACCAAACAGTTCAAACAAAAACTTTGCAAAGAAGGCGTCAGTCGAAATAGTAGTCACTATATACAACATAATTTTGCGACAGACGAGAATCCAAGAATGGAAACATGATATTTTCGTACGCATAATATAGGGCTAAATAACACGGATAGATCGCATTTATTGAGTTAATGCAATGTTTGCTGATAGTGATTAGTGGATCAATGAGAGTTTTCGCTAATTGCTTTAGTATAAATATTAGTATCTCCGTAGGAAAAAATTACAGCTACTCAAATTACCATACATGCCGGAAACATATGTTATCCAGAGAGATGAGCTTTGTACCCTCGTACCTCAAATACGCTAGCCGCCGGCTACCCTCATCGAAGCACCACAAGCGTCAAAGATAGCGACGGAGAAAAGTTACCATTTCCGTATAACAAAAATAACATTACAAAATATTTTGAATAATAATCATATTGAATATGAGTTTTGTTGTCTGAAAATACTGTAGCGTCATATTGCACAATTTAGATTACTTAATGAGCATGCAATATTTCTAATTGTTTTGACATGTACCACTGCATAATTTTTCTTTATTAGAGACTAACAAGGGAATTTGCTTCCACAAAAAATGCTTAGCTTAAGTCAAGCAAAATGTTTTGCTTGAAGACTTTCAATTGATCAATATCGTGTCTCACGAGATGGTCACACAAGACAAGCCTTACTTAGGAAACCATATGTAGTAAAATTATATAACTAAAGTTGCGTAATATTTTCTTTGACTTTAATGGCTTCTCTATTATAAGTATCTGGAGACACCTTTACTATGTGCGAATGTTATGTCCCTGCACTTGTATAAAATGCTAACTTTAAATGCTTTTGACTTCTTTAGGCAAAGCCTGCTGACGTAAATCGACCATTTCATCAATTTGAGACACCAAGAATTAGCTTATCTAGATTCCTGTCAACGATTCAAACGTTTGTTATAGTGGTGGCCTTCATTGGATTTGTAAGTATTTTTGTCCTAGTTCGTATAAAATATGACAGTTTACAAGAGTTTATATAGTACCGATACACTTTTGTTGCATATCTACTTCGGCCGTAAAAATGCAACGATTAGTTTAAGGTTTTTAAGAATTTTAACCACGAGTATAATAGTATTGTAATTCTTGAATTTATATTTTATAAACCAGAGTCATCAAGCGAAGATTCCTTCCTAGGAGAAGTACTTCGGCTAAATAAAGAAAATTCTAACGCACAAATACTTCTAGTCTTTTCTACTGTAGATATTTTTAACCTTTATTAATTCCTTAAAATAAAAGCTTAAAATAAACTTTAACTAAGACATTCTGTCACATCGGTTTTTAAATTCCTCCATGAAAAGCTTTAACACAACAGATCATGATATCCTGAAAACGTTTACTCACAGAAAATACTGAAAATGCACACTTAAGGAGCAGAATCATTAAAGGACAATTGAGACTTTATTATCCCTTTAATTTATAATGGATCATTTTTAATTAGAAACATACATCAGATTTCTTGCCACCAGAGCAATTGCCAAAAACAACTAATTGGACAAATATATCTATGTGCATAGATTTTAAATTGCAACCCAAATAAGAAAACATACACACCAAAAGAAAAAAAAACAAAATTTAAATAGGCCGTATTGCGTAATGTAAAACTAGTAAAATCAACCGTTGAATTTCTTATATTTTCTATGTGTATAGCTATGGTGCCTGTGGAAACTGCCTCAAGAAAACGATGAATTTCCTGATGGTTTCATTCAATGTCCACCATCATCATATAGGCTTCTGAATAAGAGAAATATCACCGACAAGTGCAAAATTTGTCCAGAATGTCCTGTCGGACAAGAGCTTACACCACCCTGTGGGAGTGCTATATTCCCAGAAACTCCTATTTTCTGCACAGCCTGCATTTCTTCCGAAACAGTTTCGGAAGAAGTTGGCCATAGTGCATGCAAGCAATGTCAGAGTTGTAGTCCAAGAAATACCATCAAGCCCTGCACACCGGAGCGAGACACCCAATGTGGAGACTGCCCTCGGGGGTTCTACCAGGCTAACTGGTCCGTCGATTCCTGCAAGAAATGTTCCAGCTGTTGTGGGGGAAGACGATCTGCCCAGTTAGAATGCTATTATTTAAAGCAGTGTAGAATAACAAGTTGCCTCCAATACATCCAAAATAAACCAACCCCTGGTCAAAACTTGGTAAACATCATGTACACACTGACCACTTCAGCTGGTAGAAAAAGGCACATAAGAATGGCACATCAAGATATCTACTCTACACCCTCAGAGGACACAATGTCCCTTACAGAAAAATCAGGAGTACAACAAAAGGACAATGGAACACTTCTGAAAGAAGATATTTCCATCAATAAACCTGCGAAGGAAGCATCAGGTGTCAGATTCCAGACTGACAACTCAAAACCCATCATTGCAGAAACATTTCACGGTCATGGTCCTTACCAATCCAATTCGAGCTTACCTGTTACTAAACCCAGAGATGAAAATGTAGGCACTGCCTCTGAGCAAAAGAATACACAGCCAACAAAGCCACTAAATTCAAGCTATTTCACGGATATTAAGAAATTGCTGATTATTTTGATTGCCATTGGAGTCATAGTAGCTCTTGTTCTACTTTTCATCGCAGTGATTGTCACGTGTATTTGTTGGAGAACACAACCTGGACAGCTCCAAAGAAGTGGTTGTAAAATTTCATTTTGTCTCAACTGTTTCAAAAGTGAAGGATACTCACCAAAAATAAACTACTCAAAACTTCCATCAGGTAAGAATTATAATTAAAATCATTTCACTAAAAAGGAGAAATATATTTCCCTACCCATGAGAATAACTAAGAGACAAACAGGAGGGAAAGTTGAAAAGAAAATAAAAAATATGTGTTTACATGGTTTAACCTCTAACTTGCAAATTTCACCAGTCATTTCTTAGAGCAATTAAAAATCGCTCTAGTCACTCCAATATTTAAAACAACAACAAGAAACACTTTTAAAATTATAAGTCAATTTCAGAATTAGGTAAGGATACTACAATACTTATTATAAGTAACATTATCTTGACCAGTACATTCAGCCCACTAGACTAACTTGTATTTGATTTAAAAAAAAAGACTGTAACGATTTCGATGTATAACGTTTTCAAAACGAAGATATGAATCAACAGTCAGATTTTTCAAACCTTCGAATTGTAATTTGATTATTATTATTATTGAATCATACTTTACATCTCTTCTACATGTTTTCATACATCAATGAAACCTTACCTACAACCTTCTAATGATTTATATACAAGGAATAGATACCTAATCAGCTCACAAATTATAGTTTATTCTCTGTAAAATAAAGAAGGTCTAATTTACGGAAAATTCTAGATCATAACATTTAGTCAAATGCACCATTGATTGTTGTTTAACTGTTGTAGGTATCAGTTAAAATAATTTGTTGGGGGATCTTTCTTGAAATCTGAAATCTGCTGCACCTGCAAAGTTTATAGTATTGTGTTTAAAAAATGATGGGCGAAGTAAAGTCTTTAAGAGAACTATAATTAATAATCATATTTACTTTAAATTCCAAAAATTACTGATTAAAATAATTTTTAACCTAAACTGAAAGGCCAGTTTCTGGTAACATAAATAGTTTATTTCAATCATCACATTTAGTACATTGTAAACAACGACTGTAACAATTTTTCCCTGACAAAAGAAAATATCCTAGATTATTCTCTCTGAGATTGCTCTTTCTTGTTTCTGAAAGATAACACTGACAAACTTTAAGTTACAAACTCGTTTGATTCATATTATCTTTTTTAAAAAATGGAATCCTAGTAAATATCTCAAAAACTGCTTATTTAAATGTCATGGCTAAATAATTAAATGGATTAAGGAATATCAATGTTATTAATAACTTAAGTAAATTAATTAGAAAAATAATGAGAACCAAATTTATAGCACAGTTTTAGCAATCTACTGGTAGGAAAAAAGCGTTGACATTAATTCTTTGGTCCAGAACTGATATATTTGTTCAAAAGTTGTTATAGGAGTTAACCCTGTCATGCTGCTTTGAAGGAGACCAGGCAATCATGAACAGGTCACTCTTAAGTAAAACATACCGGATTAACTATGGTTTAGGGTGGAGGAGGTTTACATTAAGCAGCTAAATTTTCAATGTAAAGAACAACAGCCACGCAGCTTCTATAGAAACACAAAGTTCAAATGATTTAACGCCTGTTCATTGCTGAAATGGGTTAACAAAAAAAAGAATCTGCAGTGTTTTTTAGCTGTCCTCATACAATGTTCTTGTTTCTTTGAAATCAGTCAGTGACTTTTATCAAGTCGCTCCTGTCGGTGACGGTATGGCTGAAGTAGATTCAGATACTGCTAGCCTCGAAGGTAAGAAAAGAGTTGTTGATTTTTTTCTTTGGGGTGCATCCCTAAGCAACCATTTACATCCCAATCTGAAACGTCCACTTTAAATTGTTACTAATGAGCTTTTTTAATGAACATGTTTTTGCTCGACGTGTGTAATTCTCAAACTAGACATCATTAATATCAGTATTAACATCAATATGATAACTTAGGTAGCATGCTGTACCTATTATGTTGTGTATCTAGTTGTTTATAGTAATGGAACTTAGTTTGCAAGAGAAATTAATGTCCACGATGCATTGATATAATCTTTGTTAAATGAAAGATGCATTTTATTTCAGGGTTCGATCTGGGGGATATACCCTTGGACCTTGAGGGTAAAATTGCTCTAAAACTTGATTATCGCCGCAATGGAGAAAGATTACCCGGCTGGGAAAAAGTTGGTATAGAATTTCAAATTGACCAAGATGTTCTTAAAAATTTGGAAAACGAATTCAGGAGTCTTGGAGGAAGTCCTACTAGAGAATTGCTTAGGCTCCTTGGTACTCGAAGTAGAACTGTTGCTGAACTTGTAAATGCTTTAAGAAGCCCAAATGTAAACTATAGTGATGTTGCTTTAATTATACAGAAATACTACAGAGATCAAAGACATTAAAATTCACCTTCAGAGATATCACATGCTGGACATGCTCAACCTCGTTTCCAGGGTCTTCTTGTCTTCAAATATGGTTGCAGAATATTCGAAATCCATGTAAATGTTCTGGTCATGTTTTGTAATGGATCAATTAGTGGTTGCCATAATAGTATAATTATCAGTGCTAAATTTCCGATCCAGATTGTTCCAATTAAACGATGACCATGTTCTAGTTTTTACTGGTCATGTTTTGTTATGGATCAATTAGTTTTTGCCATAATGAGTATAATTATCAGTGCTGAATTTCTGATCCAGATTCTTCCAATTAAATGATGATCAGGTTCTAGCCTCAAGTGGCCATGTTTTGTAATGGATCAGATGGTGGTTATTTTTTGTACTTTTTTTTGCTTCTGGTTCCCTCAAGCAGGACCTCTACTTTAAGTAGAAGTGGTGTGAAAACTGAGTTAGATGAAACCACACGTTCAGCGCTCTCACCAAAAGAAGTGGGAATGTTGTTTATCTACTGGGCTTCAAAAGTATTAAGTTTAAGAGATTGGATTTGGCTGTTGTTTTTATTTTTGTATTGTATCAGCAAAGCTGTACATATATTTGTTTAACAGTCTTGGCTATCTTAACAAGGCCCCAATGAATTTCGGCTCTAGACATAATATCTGGGCCACCCAGTATAAATAAAGATTGTCTATTCTTGTACTTTGTTGTAATTTCATTGCATCTAAACTATAGGCTATTTTTCTCTGTTGTTCTACTGTACGTGGATAGTATCACCATCGCCGTTTACCGTAAATGTGATTCCAAATCTCTCTAATGATGTCATTTCTAAACTTCAAAATGTTTGCGATGAACACGTACTTAAGTTCGAAGATTACAAATCTCCCTATAAAGGAAGAACGAGTGTGGACAAAAGAAGCAACCAACAAATGAGAACACAAAAGCGTGAATGATTGAAGAAAATGAAACAACCAATATAATTATACCTTGATCATTAGCTTTTTTCAAAATATTTATTACTATTGTTACTAGGTAAAAGGCATTGGTGGGTAATTCATAGCCTGAGAAAACGGCAGACATTTTCGCGACGCCACCATCAGTTTTTCCGCGAAATGACGTCTGAGGAACGACTGGAGAAATTCCATACTGATGAAGTGCCACTACCCAGATCTGGGTAGCGCTTATGATTGGTGGTGCCGCAAGGGAAAAATTAACTGTTTCAACCAATCAAAAGCACAAGCCAGATCTGGGTAGTGACACGTCAACAGTAGGGAATTTCTGCACTCGTTCATCAGACGTTATTTCGCTGGGAAACCAGTGGTGGCGTCGCAAAATGTCCGCTGTTTTCTCGGTCTAGGTCGTGATTCAATACGTTGATGTACCATGAATAAACGGCATGTAAGAACATATCCTGTCTCAAATTACACATACATGGTATGGTAGGTCACTGTTTGACAGTTATCAAATTAGCTACTATTTCAAAATAACATACAGGCAATTACATACGTGAAAACAGTTACGTGTGTAACGTAATGATCATAACTCTACCTGAAATTCTTTACCTACAATTAGATACTGTAAGGAACCACACACTGTGCTTTAACACCATATCTTCGTCAGAAAAATAAATAAAATGACGCCTTCTCGTCGCGCGCCGATGCTAAAACTCTGTTGCCGTATTGCCAGCCTTGCACGCAATTTGATTGTGGTCATATTACCATTTAAAAAACTAACGAGGAATCATTAACCAGTGAACTCTGTCTCTGGAAGGTACTTATCTATCAAGGTATCAAGACTAGTTTCCCTTTTGCCCCTTGGCTTTCTATGATATCTCTGTGTGAATCCGCAGCTTGGCTCAATTGGTACTCCCGTCCAACTATTGGAGTCAAAAATCCTGCCTGCAGTCCTGCCTCAATAGCAGCTGTCATTTCTTGCTTCTCTTCCTTTAACAGAGATAAAGAACTCAAATGTTATCATCAAGATTCAAAATAGCAGTCTCGGACCAATAAGAGGTACGCGTTGCAAAAATCCAGTCTGAAGCGAACAGTAGAAGAAAATCTGCATTATTTTAATACAGTGGAACCACCAAATGTAACTATACATTAGAAATACCAAGTTTAGTGTTCCTAGTGGAATGTCTCGTACGTTGTAGTTGGATCGTCTCACAAGCGACTACTTAGCTTACTAAGTTTGGTGGTCTCTCGCCTCACGTTGTGACACAGTTTGATTCCGTATGTCAAAAAATCAGGTGATCAATCAATCAAGTAAGAGAGCAAAACAGAGTGACTGAAGTCAATAAAGTGAAGGCACATGCCTCCTATTCTTCCAAAAAATCACACAGTGTTACACAGGTTTAATTTCAACTGGTAACGGAAAAGAGTGACTTCATGTTACCTCAGTAGCATGACCCAGCATAACACCAATGATACTAGATTCCTTAGCCATGGTTTCTCTTGGATTAATTTCAATTGTTCCTCTGTTGCCTACAACCTGAAGAAAGGCAAGGCTAAATGAACAAAAAATACCGTAGCTTAAAAGCAGCAGCCAAGAAAGCACAAGAAACTAGGAATGTCTATTAGCGGATACGGCCAATCTGGCAAAGGTAGGGAAAGGCGTTTTCGGAGCCAATAGGGGGTACACACGGGTGAAGCGTTTCTAGTTTTCAGTGCAAGCAGAGAATTTTTAAAACTTTCACGTATTGCTGCGATTTCTTCTGAAATAAAGCACGACGCAAACTGTGATAAACAGCGTTTTAAATAGTAACACCAACTCCCTACGTGATGACATACTACAAATGATCTTAATAACACTTCATATGAAAACATACCCCTATGAGTCCTTTCACAGCAGCAAGCTGAAGATCTTTAGTGAGACTGGCATTTGCCAACATCTCCACAATAACATCTGCCCCTTGACCATCTGTTGCATCCTAAAAATGTACATATTAGAGAAAGACATGTAATAATTACATTTTTTAGTACTACGTTCGTACTTACTCACTTACAGTTGTATCTCCAAGTACGTCTGCTCCTTCTTTTGGAAGGCGTAATGTACGCCCCTAATACCATTACAACAGTATCACACCCTCTCCCACACTAGCATCAGTCAGCCTCGGTAAACAATATTGCATTTAGATACAACAGGTTGTCTCAGTTTGTATGAACCTGTGGCAGCACCTATTTCAACTACAGTCGTGCGCTACAGTGGAAAACCAATAAAAGACATGGAATCTCCATTTCCTCTGAAACCCTAGTTTGACATGAAAATCAGTCAATCCAAAAAGACATTACTTCAGAAAAATTAGTGCAACTATACATAGCGCTCTATTGAGTTTAACACTCAGTTCACTTTACAGTAGCCGTACCAGAATGTTTTGAACGTATCCATCCTGTCGGTGGTTAAACACCAACGAAGCTCCAGCCTTCTTTACTGCATTTTCACCCTCACTTGTTCCCGCGGTACCAATAACTTTCATTCCATAAGCCCTTGCTAATTGCACTGCTGCTAAGCCAACCTATAGATGAAGAAACCATCCCCTTCAGATTTACATACTATGTAAGTGACGATCAGTGTTTTGTGACTGGATATGCTCATATAACGAGCTACTTACAAGTGCACGAATGACAAGTCTTTAAAACAGGCGCCTGCAGGATATTGTAATCCTTATGTACACAGTGAAATTTAAGTTAATAACTGGGAATATTAGCCATCGTTTCAACGTATTATTGTCTAGCCACAACCTACGAAATCCAGACTTTTTTATTCCTAGGTTCAATACTGTGAAATATGGCAAACACTCTCATGTGCAATACTTGAGACTCTGTTTGTTAATTTAAAACTCTCACTTACTTTAGATTAATTAGATTGTATACTATTTTATTATGATAATTAATTATTATTTAATATTTTTATGCTATTAATGGAATTTTTGATTTAAGCTTTTACATTTAAGCTTGATAAGATTTTGTCAATTAGGTGTCCCCGATTAGTAGCCTACGTGTAGCAAGCAAAAAGATTGACACATTAAAAAAGTTGTTCGTTTGTTCGTTTGTTCGTTCGTCTGGGGAAAGGGTGCTTGGGTGCAGTGCCAGGGAATGGCGAGCCTATGCATAGCTTGTCTGATAACATACAGTTAATGAATACTATCAAGCTTTATAGTGGCACTGATACTATTTCTCACTTTTCCAACGAATACATAAATATTTGAAGGTGCATTTTAGTCTGTGGAAAAACACATCAACATCAAAATAATGTAATATGTTACGGTGTAGTGAAAGCTCTTCAGGTCAGCCTGCCTACTTCTCAGCTTGCTCAAATAAGACCAGCTTGAAATTAACCTCACCTCACAAAAAATATAGCGGAATAATAATAAATTATTATGACATAAATTATGTACTTACCCCTCCACTTGCTCCATGGATTAATACTGTTTCTCCTGCCTTGGCATGCAGCCTGTATTTAATAATAATAATACTATTATTATTATTATAACTATTGTGGTAAGATAACTTGAGTTAACACAAGAAAATAAACACCAATAAGTGTTGCTTCACTTCAATTTTCATTGACTATGACAGCAATAAAAAAGCAGGGTATTTAAGTGATTACATTTTTCAGTTAAACTTTCCTTCTCACAACCCCCATGAATCTCCCCCACCTGCCCAGCCCCTACCATAATCTGGAATTCCATGAGGGTACAAAGAGTGAGGTTGCGGGAAAATAAGTGACTTAAACCAACAGAATATACAATTACAAAGATTTATGCTGAGAGCTTTTGTATCAACAGCTCTCTATATTATAATACTGCAAGTAATATTTTAAGTATTTTTTGAGGGATGGAGAGAGCTGCCAACACCATAGTAACACCGAAGCACCCCTGTTGCAAAATTAAAATCTTTCTGACTGTACCTCTGGAATAGTGCCCTATAAGCTGTATAATAAGGCACGTAAATGGCTGCTCCTTGACTGAATGAAATGCTTTCAGGGAGGTGATTAACACTGGTGGCATTGCACAAAGCATATTCAGCATATGTCCCTGATATGCTCCCACCTACAAACACACGGTCACCTTCCTGATGCAGAAATGAGCAAAAAAAAACAGATGTTGTTAAACTAAGATTTAAGAAATACAAAATAATTTCTAGTTGATAGCATACTTAAAAAAAAAACCAGATGAAACCATACAGTTGTATCCACAGGCCCTTCCACCATAATGATAAGAAATTCTTGGGGTCACTAGCTAGGGATAAAGCAAAGTATAAAAACTAAGCAGGCTGTTTATTCTTTACTTATTTGCACCTTCAAAACCACAAAACAATCCCACGTCTTTGTGGTAATTTCTCCCTTAAAGCCAGTTATGGTGAGATTTTGTCAGTCTAACAATACTGATCTTTCGAAGAAATTCTAAGGAGTTACCATTCGGATGGACAATTGTTAAATTGGCAGAGCACTGCCATAGGACTAATATTAATTCTATGAATTTTACAATTATTATTATTATGGATTTAATTTTGGCTTAATATCTATCCACCTTTGCCTTGTAACCAAATAAAAATAACAACAAGATAATGAGTAATAAGAAAAAAGAAAGACAGAGGCAAAAAAGCAAACTGCTACATGCAAGAAGCAGGTGAAAGGCTTGAAAGGAAAGTCTCAGCAAAACGAAGAACCAACTAGTCAGTTAAACAATAAGATTGATGTTAATTCTTCAATGTATTTAAGACTGAATTGGGGTTTCAAAAAATATCATTCAGTGATCTTACTTTAATTTGTTTAACACCCTCACCCACACTGTGGATGACCCCAGCTCCATCAGAACCTGGTGTGTAGGGTAGTGTTGGCTTCCTTGCATAAGTTCCAGTTCTGATATAAGTATCAACAGGATTAACACCAGCTGCTCCTATCTTAACCAGTACCTACAGAAATAATATGAATATATTTTAAGAGACTTGAGCACTAAAAACCACTTGATCAATACCTATCAGGGAACAAAAAAAGTGCTAGCAGCTATCTGATATCTTGAGACTAGTGAAGCAACTCACTGACCCATCTGACCCTGCCCATAATACTGTATAAGTTAAAGTGCCAAAGTTGGCACATGATACTAATGATTGCCCAGAAAAGGACATTAACCTATGAAACATCCCAAGAGTTCATAGTGTGTCCTTGTGCAGTAACTATATCTGTCCTCCAAAATTTTGTTGTCCCAAGACCACTGACCATACCCATGGGTAATAGTAATGTGTGCCAGTGATGCCAGGCAACCATTAAACACTTAATAACTGGTCCTGAGAGAAACAGTTAATTTTGTTCCCGAGAATCTCCATGTTTCCCCATCTATTCGAGGCAATTGTTATACAGCCCACAAAGAAAAACTTTTTCGTGTACAAATTTATGAAAATAAATGTTGTAAGCAGTCAACATTTACAGGTAATAGTGCAGTGTTACCCACTGATGTCAAAGATATTGCAATGTTTCCAACTCAGAGATTTTGGCGGGAAATAGTTTCATTGTTAGATGTCATGTGACCTCCAAGTAACCAATGAGAGTGTGCCCTGTTGGGAAAAAATTTCCAGCTATATAACAATGTAAAATGCCACCCTTTTCCATGACAAGGGACCATATTTAAATTTATAAGTGATCCATAAAATCAGAGACCTGGGAGGATATAATCAAGGGAAAATGGAACAACACTGTTGACTTTAAACAAGATTTCCAACTGGAACAAAGCATTCCATTTGCATTTCAACCGTGTTTTGTTCACTTCTAAGTGGGATTGGGAACAATATTTTTTGACAATGGAACATCAAGGTTTGGTCAGCCAAGACAGACCAGTCAAAGGGGACCACCTCTGGATATGGACCACTTTATCCGGATAAAGTGGACATTAAGTGTTGACTTAATCTTTCAACAAAATTTCAGAAAGCTTTGGCACAATGTAAGAAACTTTGTAAGATTCAGTTTTGGCTGGCAATACTGAATTTAATTTTATTTTTCTGTTCAAGTTGACTTTATTAAACCTAAGCTTCAGTTGTGATGACTTGGAAAAATATGTAGTCTTCCTTCTGCAAATTCAAATCACCCCAGGATTGGGTGGGAGAATCAAAACTAGAAGCCACCACAGTACACATGGTTTGCAGTGCAAATTTATTGGTGAGGCTAAATAAATCTCAGTGTTTCTGATAACCTTTACTTTTGAGAATGTGTGACAAGGTAAGATTTTCGTATGCTGTATTTCCTTGATTGATAGTCGTGGGCAGTTATTTTTTTTGCGCTAGAACGGGGCGATTATTCGAGGGAGGCGATTATTTCAAATATTGTTCACTGGAAGTCATTAATAAATGTTTTGTTTTATCATCCCATTAAATAAGAAAATAATCACATCAAATAAACTGAACACATAAATGTTTTGTTTTATCATCCCATTAAATAAGAAAATAATCACATCAAATAAACTGAACATGGGCTTTTTAAGAGTTCCAGATTTGGTTCCTTAATTAATTTTCAATGTCAATATCCTGGGCGTCTGAGCTTGAATCTGGTCTCTTATCAGTTTTGTTGGATCAGACTCCACTTCACTGACTTCAGCTTCAAACTTCAGATATGCTGCTGTAGGGGAAGGGTGGGGAGGCCATTATTCGAGGGAAGTGACTACAGTAAAAACCCACATATAAGAACCCAGATTTTTCCAACTTAGCCTAAATAGGTTCTTAGAGAAATGGTATTTAGTGGGCTTTTAGGCTACTTAGGTTCTTAAATAGGTTCTTAATTTGATAGGGGTACCAGTGATCAGCCCAGATAACTACTACTATGTGATATGGAATATGTTGCTGAATTAAATAATTGTCTAGAATACAGTTTAGATGATAACCATGCAGTAATTTTATTCTTCCAAAGTACTAGAATGCATGTCTTTCGTGCTGCAGTGTCCATAAAATGCTGTGTTATATTTTGAATCTTACTGAGGGAAACCTAGACTTGAACTTTATTCTGGCTGTATTTTCTTCTCTGCCTTCATTTTTGTAAAATAAGAACCTATTGGAAATTTTAGGCTAAATACCGTTAAGTTCCAAAAAATAAGCCTCTCCATGTATAAGCCCCTCCAAATACAAGCCCCCCAAACCGCTAATGCAAAAAACCCTCTGTTAAATCGCCCCGCCAAATTAATATAAGCCCCCCGGGGGCTTGTACTTGGAAAATTGCCCTCAAATACAAAGTAAACAAAGCAAAAATGATAAATTTCCTTCCAACTATAAGACTAGCCCAACTGATTTTGAAATGCAACTTTCCCTCCGTAGATAAGCCCCTCCAAAAATAAGCCCCTCAAAAAGGGCCTTTAAAAAATATAAGCCACAGGGCTTATTTTCGGAATTTTACGGTAGGTTCTTATCAAAAGGGGGTTTTAAATGAAAATGTTAGCCTAACAGGTTCTTAAATTTTAGGATCTTATATGTGGGTTTTTACTGTATTTTAAATATTATGGTCAAAGTGGGGCGATTATTGCCGGTTTGCATGTGACGTCACGGTGACCATGTTGGTGATCAAGAACAAAAGCATTTCTCTCCTCAGGGAACTAAACTCTATTTTCACGGAAATTCTTTGAGAAAAAATTCTATTGTTTTGACCCCCAACATGGCCGCCTAGTCAAGTGGTTGCAAAACAAGAATTCAAGGAAGGGGATTAATCGAGGGACGGCTATATTCGAGAAAATAATACGGTAACCCCCTACATTTATTATACATGCAGCAATTTGATACTTTTTCCCACACATAGTCAATATAAATAAGGTCTAAGAATGTATGCATAATAAATGTATGGGGTTATATGAACATCTTACCAAAATCTCACCTGTCCTTTGGAAACAATGGGAACTGGGACATCGCCAATAAGCTTCAAAACTTCAGGTCCACCGAAAGATGATACGCGAATAGCTCTCATATTGAAATTTACTGCGCTTACAATGCAAATGTACCGATCTACGTCAAGCAATTATGAGTTATAAATGCTATCACACGTTTCTCTTTCATCCAGCAACGTGCACAAACCTTTGGAAGTGTGACTTTTCCCCATTGCAACTTCGCGCCGTTTGTGTGACTCACGTTCCCATAATCCCCATGGGTCCATCTGTAACGCAACTTGCACCAAGTCCCCTAGCCGTGGCCGGTGACCGCGGTCTTTCCCAATTCAAAGTAGACAGACTGCAAATTAAAGTAGTTGCTAAAAAATATATCTACGTGTCCCAACTGTTCATCAGTAGGATGCCTAAAATGCGTGCAATTCCACCATTGGTTTCGGCTCCATTAAATCCTATACCAATTGCAGAACATTTTAGGAGGGGCCACCCACCGTGTGAGCACAGTCGCGGACAACACATGTAAGTGACGAAAATAACGCAAAGCAAAACTAAATTTTACACGCAACTTAAATAAATAAAAAATGCACGCGCCCAAAATTAAATAGCGCGCGCACAAGTACCAAGATACAACTGAAATAAAAATCCAAGTAATAGGATACAACGCTTTCCGTACGTTGATTCATCAGAATCCATACTCTGTTTACAAGGTAAATGTTTGTTTGTTTAGAACAACTGACCTTCCCAAATTAAAGTTGTGCGCTTCTTCTTTCCTGTGTGGTCCCCGAGCTGATTTATACCCATTTTATGAGGGTTTTACTGTAACCGGTTTAATATCTCTTGTCCTTTGAGCAAATCGGCTCAACAAAACCTACAGTGAAACCGGCTCGGTGACCACACAGGAAAGAAGATACAAATACCTTAAGTGAGGTTAGCCGATTTTTATTTAAATCCCTGCACATGCATTCGTAGGTTACAGAAACAATCGTTTTTCTCCTATACAAATCCTTATGTTTGGAAGATTATGGAACAGCATATTCGAGCTTAGGCTGTGTGTGTTCTATCTTTCCCGTCCTTTCGTCTTGTTGCTAGCGCTTGGTAGAGCACGCGCGAGTCAAGCAGGCTAAGAACTTTCGGTACGTCATATCGATAAACACTGATTAGATACCCAGTGATTTAGCTACAAATAGTTTGAGTCCCGGGACTCATCTTGTGAAAAATCACGAGTCCCAACTCAAAAAACAAGGAGCCCTAAATTGAAAATGTTTAGGCCTTTATGTAACCAGACAGTTAATCTTAAGACAGACTACAAATTCTTTAGTACAGCTCACTGAAATCAAGAAAAGACTAAGATAAATACGCATCGTTAAACAACCGTGCCACAATAACAGAAACAGAATAGGATATTCTACAAAAACATCTCAGTTCAGATCAATCGATTTTTGCGTTCTACGGGACACATGCCATGAATTATTATGCGTCTTTGGGGATTTTTATTTGTCAGGGACGCAGGACGCAGAGGTAACAAAATCGCTGGACACTCTACAGATAAGAAAGCAAATGCTGAGGGTTCTTTAGAATCTAAAAAGGGAACCACATGAGCGGGGACAAGCTATGTTCGACTCCGCAAAAAACCTTTTCGCGCTTGCTAGTGTGGCTGTGTCTTTGCTCCATCCACCACCACACGTGGTGGTACGTATGCCCTTTTATTGCAGCCCTTTTATGATCACAACTTAATCAGAATGTAATACTCAGGCTATGTTCATACTAAACCGGAAAGCTTTTGCGCCGACATGAAAACCATACCGGTGGGCTACTGTTCACACATACGAACGGTGATTATATTTCCGCGCGATTTATGTAACGGAGCCAAGCTGCGCCGCGCCGATCTCTAAAGTAGAGAGTCACATATCGGATATAGGTGTTCACACAATACCGAATAGATTTTCGAGTATCCGGTATAGTAAGAACATAGCCTAAGAAGAAACTGAAAACAAATCCAATGCACAATTTTGAGGGAAATGTGACAGGCGCATTACGCGTCCCGCGGAGGTTGCGCTTTTCTTTTTGCTCAATATAGATTCGCCTGCCTTTTGCAACTAGCGAACCAGCGAGCGTAGTTCCTTTTTGCAGAGATGCTTTTATTAAAACGTTGGTGTGCCCGCTTTGAGGACAAATGTTGGCCATTCTTGAACTTCTTAGCAACTACTTACTATACTTATAATGCAAACATACATCCATTCAATTAAAACCTTACTTAATAAGCAATCATGTGTGTCGTATAAAAACAAATGATATGAATTGTTTAAGATGCCGTCGACAAATCCCATACTTAGTGAAGTGGCGGAACTTTTATCGGAGCGGAATGAGGCAGTGATCAACAAGCAGTGTGCGAGCAAATGCCCATACAAGCGAAAGGCGACTTTAGAAGGAGTGGACAACTTTTGAGGAACAGAATTGAAAGAGGATTCAATTATTCAAAAAGCTACGGTAGGCACTCCTTCAAAACAGTTATGCGAAGTGTATAATAAAAGTGATAACTTACATGTAAACAGTATTGTTTGACAATGCCTATTATAAACTATCGCTGTTCTTTGACCAAGCAATTCAACTGAAAAACTTCTACGTTTGTCTGAAGAGCTCTCAATACGTATTTACGTATGAATAAGTCGTCTTACTTTTCTTTGGTCAACAGAGACAGAGGAAGATAACGGAAGACTTATTCAACCACAACGCGGCGGCAGAGGTCATTGCGAAATATTCTTGACCAAGCGGTTTTGAGACGTGGCCAGAATCATGAGTTTCTTTAATCAGTCTCGAAAGCTCCCTTCACCGACAACATCCAAAGATCCTAGTCCTAAGGGAAGTCCAAAAGGCAGCCCTATGATTGCTACAAGAAAGAACCCGAGGGAAAGTTCTCAAATACCCGTCAGAAAGAACTCGGGATCCTCGAAACCTGCTCCTTTGCTAAGAAGCAGATCGCGGGAATTCATGGACGCCGTGAAGAAATTTGAGGGCGGAAAGCTTCCTGAAAAACTTTTGAAAACGGTAGACGAGGAAAAGAGGGCCGTAGAAAATCAGCTGGCAGCTTGCGAGAACGATTTAATAGAGATTAGAAAGTTCATAGACAAAACAAAGGAAGATTTTAAAGGAATGCGCAGTCAAACAAAGAAGCTGCGAAACAACTTCAGCGAGCTTCACAATCTACACAGCTGACAGAAAAGTATATATGTTGGATACAGTATAATTATTTCCTTTGGACGCAGTTAAACGAGATACGCGGGCTTTACTCCACTCTCAAGAAGCAGATTGTCAGTTTCTTGTCAGTGGCAGGAGACTACGACATGGACTCCTGTCAGTGGCCGGAGAAGAAAGTCCAGTAAAACTGAAAATGAGGACAGTTTAAAGTAATGTTATGTGATCTGTGTAGCCCAAATCATTTGATGGCGCGTCTTCAGCTCAGGAGAAGGGAAGGAACCTCTTGTTTTTAAGCATCAATGTTAAGACACGGATCAGTCTCTTTACTAGTCCCTATTGCTACTCTGTTCCCATTTAGTAATCATTTCTTTGTGATTGCGCTTCAAAAATGATAACAGAAACTTTAATGTATCACTGATGAAGCTAAGTACGTGTGAACATTGCCTTCAAGATTCAGGATGACAGTCGGAATGGATAATTTGCACAGTTGATGTCTATACCTGCATTTAGCACTAGTTTTTGTCTTTGACTCCATTTCTTTATTATTTAGCGCGCTGAA
This sequence comes from Porites lutea, assembly GCF_958299795.1. Classification (NCBI taxonomy): domain Eukaryota; kingdom Metazoa; phylum Cnidaria; class Anthozoa; order Scleractinia; family Poritidae; genus Porites; species Porites lutea. The sequence goes on along the minus strand of NC_133205.1, from coordinate 2,318,361 downwards.
ACCATTTCCTCTATTTACGTACACACACCCTTAGGCCCTGTCTACACTAATGCGTTTTCAAAGTATGAGCTTTCGATGTCAGGGAAAACTCATCGATCGATTCGCGTCCACACTGCCGGTTTTGATGCGTTTTGGACTATCCACACACGATAGAGTTGCACGTTGTGGGGTAAGTTGAACTCTATGCGCATGCTCAAGAAATCGGAACCCTTGGCAAGCTACAAACACACGCGCCAATGCTATTTTCGGTTATCGTTTTCATTTTTGATGCATTTTCGCGGGCCGTTTTCGACCGTCGTCCACACTAATATGAGATGTATGCGCTTTTGTTTTGATCCATTTCAAGAGGGTTTTCAAATCGACGCGTTTTCGATGAAAACGCTCAGCGTACGTATTAATGTGTACGAAAGGCCTAAACGCATCGAAATGTGTGCGTTTTCAAACGAAAATGTATTGGTGTGGGGCCACAGTCTTTAAGAAGACCGTCAACTAAATGTGGTAACCAACTCCCCAGTTGTTTCACCCAGTGTTCATTACCTTGCAATTTTACTTTTTTGCAAAACATTGTGATCAAAACTTATCGTCACTAACCAAATGACCAACGTTTGATCAATTATCACTCTCATCAACTCGATTTTCAGTCATCGCGGAAAAGTAATTTTAAGTTTCATAGCGTCCCGCACGAGATATCGGCGAAACACACGCGAACAAATGAACTCTGTAATTATTTCAAAACTCATTTGCAACTGATATTATTGTGATAGTTGGCAACGAAATCGCCATTTGTTAATTGTAGGCTCTATTTAATTTGCTGCGAAAATAAGGTTTAAATTTGCTGCAAATTGCTCAGAGCTCTTATTTGATACATTTAGACTAAAATTTTGGGAGAAACAAAAACGCACCTTTTCCTTTTTTTTAAGGCTTCTTCGAAGGTGAAGGCAATCTATGACATAACAATCAGAAGCCGAACATGGCAAATGTCCTCTGCTTCAAAGAACACTGACAGTTATTAAGTTTTGATAATATTGTTTTCTTATGATACCACGTGACTTAGTTACGCCGCAAATGTATGATCAAGGGATCGAGTCGAGGATGAGAAGATTACATGCCTTCCATTTCTAACTTTTTAAAAACCAAAGGCAGCAAATTCGACCGGAGATCTGCCGGAAATTGACCGAGCAGAACGTTTTTAGTGCTGCATACTTAACATAACTACTTACTAAACAAAAAACAGTTGATTCTTACACTAATTTCAAATGTATATTTTACACTCAAAACACTTAATCTGTAAATGCAAATACTAAAAGTAATAATCTTCACGGGCTGCTCTTTCATCCTACAATTTATTCATAATATTCAACAAAGCCTCGATCTCACATTTTATTGCACGTTGAAGTGTGTTGTGACAGAATTGGAGATAATTGCTACGCTACCCTAAGAAAGATTTTCCCCTTACGAAATAAAACACTAACACAAAAAACAAATATGAGCGGAAAGTTCTAATTTGCCTGCAAATAACACACGTTTAAAGAACCGCGCGTCGTGTACATGGAAATTCACGATGTGGAATTCGGTAAAACGCACTGTTTGTCATTTACTTCTTACTTCAAAAAGTGACGCAACAATACCGGATGAAAGAGAATCTCATGCGGCCCCTTAAAATTTGTTTTGTAAATATATTAACTTATCTCACTTTAGTCTGAAGACACCGTGTTAAATTTCCATACGAGAGCACTGAAGTATTGTTTGTGAAAGACGAGAAAACGATTAGAATACTTAACTATAAATAAGCTACGCTGAGAAAACATTCAGCTTTTTCCCTGAACTTAAGCTTCTCCTGCTCCACGAGGGAAAATTATCAATATTATTAGGTACAAAGAGCATTTAAGGGAGTTACGAATCACTGTATTTATCTTCAAGAAGGCAGTCACACCGATCCAGAAGACATTTGCTATCTAAATTTATCGAAATGGAAAGGCAGAATTGTTTTCAGAGAAATGTACACTGTTGACTTTTATGTTTTGTTTCTCATTACAAATACTAACATCGTACACAATTCACTCCTACCTACAAATTGGATCTCCGGCCATGGCATTGTAGAAAGGGATTTCTCGGACTGCGGTAGATCTTTCCGTTAATTATCCTTTTAACCAGTCATCGCAGCTAACCTGTCATGTCAGAAAGCCCCGCATGTCTCACTATTTCAATCAATCGCGACATCGTGAGCACGACGCACAATGACGTGATTCGACAGATAAGGGTGAGTCGATCAAATCGCGCGCTCCTCAATTGAGGCATATTTCGCCACCGAGTGGAAGTTAATATCACTCATATCGTGTTGAAACAGATGCAAGAAAGTAGTTCAAAGCGTATTTCACGGCAAAAAGTTCGACATCACCAATTTGTTCAGCTGCGCGTGAAAATTTAGTTCTTGGCTTCAAGATTTATTTCACGATAGCAACCAGACCAAACAGAGTAAATTAAGCGCCAAAGTATTGACGCGTTCAGTTTGTTCCCATCATGACCTCAGCTAGTCCTTCTCTTTCCGCTACGAGTACAACGTGGACAAACTCTGTGACTGCAGTCCTGTCGACATCGATGGACGAAAAGACACCCATTCCGACAACCGCGGCATCCAGCCGGGAAATCCCAGAGCCTTTTCCCTCGCTAGTCGTTCGACTCATCCTCTCTGTTCTTATTGTGATTCTAAACATAGCTGGAAACATTCTCGTGTGCTTGGCAGTGAGGAGGAATCGCAAGTTACGAAGTTTAAGGAATTACTATTACGGACTCTTCCTGATGAGTTTGGCAATTGCTGATATGGCCGTGGGTTTGTTCTGTACGCCGTTTATATTACTGTACTACGAGACGGGAAAATATCCGTTTGGATTCTTCGGGTCCACCGCAGTTTGTAAACTCATTCCGGCGCTGAGTTTGGTATGCCAGGGGGCTTCGATCTACAGCCTTACTTCCCTGACACTCCAACGATTCATGGGCATTGTTTATCCAATGAAGGCTAGATTGACCCTGAAGAAGGTCAAGCTACTTCTTTTGCTGGTTTGGCTTTTTGCTTTCATGTCTGCTTTACCGCAAATTATTGTCAATGATGTTCAGAAGCAAGAAGTGCTTGGAGAAGACAACAAATTCAGCTGCGACGAATTCTGGGGCGACCCGCCGGCTGACACAATTCTAAGGGAAGGTTACACTTTGTATCTATTCGTGGCAGAATATTTCCTCCCTTTAGTCATAATTGGGATAGCCTATGGTAAAATGGCTATTGTTCTAAATCGCAGAGATGAAGGCCTCCAGGGCAGAAAGTCGACCAGTGACAGAACCAAGGCAAACCACAAGAAGTTTATTCGCTTACTGATTGTTCTGATCGTGAGCTTTGCGCTGTGTTACCTCCCAAATCACGTGCTGTTTTTCTGGTACGATTATGGAACAGGAGAAAACTATCCGTACTTCACCATAATGATGAAGTATTCTCATTTCTGCATCTGGCTCAACAGCTGTTTAAATCCCTACTTGTACGGTGCCCTTGACGACTATTTCCGACAAAGCTACAAAAAAGCGCTTCGAAGGTGCGCAAGAATCGAAGGAAAGGCACGTAAAACTCATGCGAGAATAACCCGGCAATTGAGTAAAATGTATTCTTTTAGAACACCGTCCTCGGCTGATCCTGATTCTACCGACATTGAGGAGAACTGAAAAACCAACTGACGCGTCCAAGAACTCTCGAAAAGACTATGAATCAGCATTGAGTTGGCAGTGTTTCTTCTATCATAGGATTTTGACATTCATGGGTCAAAGATAACTTTAACTGGTAGACAAGAAGAATACGCAGATCAATTTTCCTTTGAAGAACAAACAAAGCAGGGACAATCGTTTGCAGACTGGAAACAAATTCTGTGGAAAGCTTCAGGGGGAGAGCTATTTCTCAGAATTTTGAAAAGAAAACTGGTAACAATTGTCTGAGTGTTAAAAGGATGAGTAACTTAATGGGCCGATTTGTGTCCCCCACGGATCGTTAAAAGAATTAATTTGCAACTTCCAATTATCACTCAAGGGCTATATTTGCAGTAATTTTGCATCAATAATTAGGCGTTAAATACTCTTTCCTATTAGTTTTGTTAACATCTACACGAGGACGAGAAGTGTCGCTCATAATTCGTCGTGGGTTGTCTCTTTGAAGAGATGCATCGTAACGTCATTGTTAGCAATGTGGGAGTATTTTGATTTGCCTTGTCAAGTTGTTTGCAAGGTTTGCCTACCATCTTGTCATTGGTGTCTTGGTTAGTTCAAACCCTCCCAGAACAGTGTACTTTACGTGTTTTATGTTTGTTCTAGGCAGTTTGTGATTCTTTGGACATCCGGTGTCAACTAGCTCTCGCCTAGTTATGTACGTATTCCATTAACACTAAGAAGATTGTAAAGAAAAAGCCCCCACAGGAAATTCTGATCATGAACACGTAGTCCAAAAAAAATGGCACATCTGAAAAAAAATGTGTATCTGAGGTATTCAAATCGCCTAAGAAAAGGAAAACTCAAGAACACTGAACTTGACAGACAACAAAATGTCGACTCTAAAACAGGACTGAATTGTAGTTACGATTTTCAAAATCGGCGACCTTTGTTTCGTCAATCATGGATAGATGCAATTCGTACTCGGCGCTCAAGTTAAAAGCAAAGCTATGAATGACGTTAAGATTCTTTAACTATAGGCAATATTAATGCTAGGTCACGTCATATAAGTCATTTGCGGAAGCTTCCTTTGATTCTTTTCAGCAAAAAAAAATTCATGTGAGGAGCACGAAGAATTGTTTGGTCAATGCCGGCATGTATTAGCATTAGCGAGTTGTCCATCACACAAGAGAGGCACTTACGCCCTCCGCCATAACTTGAGATCTTTGCTCATTCTAGAGGGATTTAAAGATAAAGATAAAATCAATTTACACAACTACAATAGCCGTTTATTTCTAACTTGCCTTCTTGAAGAGGGGCACGTTTTCCCCCTATTTTCTATTGACAACTAAGTGGTGATTTGCAACATAGGGTCACTTGGAATGGAATTTGAAATGTCTGCAAAATTAGAACACAGGTGTACCTATGACCGCCCTTATGCGTAGATTTTTTTTTTTAATATATGCATATTTCCATCGCATTTTAAACATTACTTTGAAATGACTATTACCCTTAAAATGAAAAAAACTGTGACGTATTATTATAAGATAATAACTGTCCCCTTCTAACAATGGATCACCGAAGAGTGTAATTACAAAATTGCTTCGTCTTTCAGTAACACCGCACTGCTGGATGATTTTCATTAGCTCCACTCGAGTTTAAAAAATTCCTCGCAAAGTTCGACCTCAGTGCTTAGTAGTCACGGCTTCTCTATTTCCAGTATTTGCAGTTTGGTATAAAACGCTTTTCATGATGAGCTGCGAGCGATTTCAACTGTAACTTTGTGAATGTTGGCAATGAATTTTACTTGACCATTGAACAACTTTCGAATTCAAGGTGAACGTTTTCTCCACGTTGTTAATTGGTCGTCCCTTTCGTAATTAAGGGTAGGTTCTTTTGTCTTTTTGGCATAAGGAAATATGTACAAAGAAGATGGGAAATAAATTTAAACTACTTGAAATGTGCGTGATACTTTTATGGATAGCGTGATACTTCTTCAATAAAACGCGCAACCGTAAACAGGCGGTGGGCAATCAAAACCCTACGAAGGACACAACTGTGCAAAGGCAGTAACAACATCGTAATACTTCATTTTGAAAGTCAGAGTATTTATGGTTGACTACCATCCACCCAAAGGCCAAAGAAACACACACCGTTTTCAGTGTTTTGTTGGCATTTTGGTACACTAATTACTGTGAATTTTTAAAATTGTTCTTTTTGTTGTTATCATCTGACACTATAGCCAGCTTTCCTTGTGAGCCTTTATTACAAAAACAGACATCGCGAGCTGCCATCTGGTTCCGCCAGAATTATTAAATTATGCTTTCTTTGAGGTAGACAACTGCTAGGCAAGCTTAGGCATTTGGGTTTAAAATATTATTTAAAGGGCTACCTTTGGAATGAAAAATCATTACAAACACAAAAACGTTGCCTTCAAAGTGACACCGCTGCTATCATAAGATCTTAAGATAACTACAAGAAGATCCTTCTATCAACAAGTCTTAAAGAATGTAGGCCGATTATTTAAGCCGCTAACATACAAGTAACAAAATGAGAGAGATGTATTGCGATTGCAGCGAGAAATGTTCCAACCTCCGCCCTTGTTGAATAATTAGAGACAAGTGACAAAAGTAGCTAAGACGTAGCTACAGGTGAATCTCAAGAAATCCGATTAACGGGAGTTCAAATTGAATGCCGTAGGCGTGAGTACGTGCGTGCGTGAATAACATACCGTGCAGATCCTTTTACGAATGGTTCTTCTATTTTGTTTTTATATTATCTCTAAAGTTGGTCCCATTTGTTAATCTTGATAAAAAGCCAACAAATCTAAAGTCGACCTGCTTGCGTGATCCGCGTGCACAGAAAAAAGGGGGGAAAACCCGTCATCGTCCACAAAAGGAAAAGGTATTATAGATGCTTATTTCCAAGGGGGTAGAAAAAACTAAATACTTGAAAGACATTCACCACATCTTTAAACACACAAAGGGTTACTGAAGATTTTAAAAACATTTGAAACACACACCTACAGCACTGGATGTACCTTGAAAACTTGAACGCGTTTTCACTGTTTGCAATGAAAACTGTATGAAAGTTCAACGCAAGTGCTGTCTTACGCGGCTTTGCTAGGTTGCGCCAAGTGAAACTACTACAAAGCTTTTGCGTATTTACAACTACTGTGAGAACGGCCATCTGACCTCATTGTAAAGTTAACCAGCAAATGTTGTTTCAAGGTCTTTCAACTGATGAGCCTATTGATACCTTACTCAAACAGTAGTTGAATGCACTGCCACCTAATTTGAAAAACTAGAAAACTGACTTCACACGACCTAAACAGTGGTTCGGGTATGAAGTAAATGATTTGCAGCTTGATTAATGGTAACGAGACATGGATAACAGTTCATCATATTGGTTTCCTTCAAGGCTTGTCAAGGAAAGAAATCATTTAAGAGAAATTGTAACTGTGCCGAGACGACTGCTTACAGGCTGCTGCGTAACAAAGTTTGTCTGAAAATCAGAATTTTAAAACAATACTGTAGACAGATCTACAAGATGATATTAACAGGGGTGGGACATGATGCGGCATCAATCGTGGAAAACCTTTGGTGGAGTCATCCACCGCCTCCTTGTACGACTAAGGCAAAAATAATAATTAAAAAAAATGATATTTCAATCTTTCTCTGATCATGAAGACACAACAAATTAATTAGCTTAATTCATTTTATTAATTAATTGAGATCAGACCTACCGTGACTGAGTGGACACTTTCCCAGCTGTCGAAAAAAAGCCCAATTTTCGTCTTTCAATGTTTTTGGCCGGGTATCCAACTTAGTTCGAACGCTAGATGAGTTTTGAAGGTGTGTACCTACAAGCTCTTCGTACGTATATAGAGACAATTAACCTACTTCCAATACCTGCTGGGAGATTCAGCTTTGTGAATTGCGTTCATAGTTTCTAACAACCGGTGAATCATTATGCTCTGACTTTCAAGAAAGCCGCCGGCATTCAATCATCTTCAGGCAAAAATGCAGCGGAATCCTTGCAGCAATTACTAGGCAACACTTGAATTCGTTCAAATTGCAATTTAAACTTTATCTTTATGTTTTATACCGTATAAACGATGAAGTCATTCGTGATAGTGAGGGCATTTTACCCCGCTCCATTTGTTCCCTGCATAAAGTGTTCAAATCTCTAATAAAATTCTAACAGCTTCTTTTTCTTTATTTTCTTTTTTCACGCAGACAAATTGTCTGTACAACGTTTTCAGCTGTTAATGTGCAGACAAATTGTCCGATTAATATTTCATCAAAAACATTACACACACTAAATTTAACCTTAACCTCCCGGGGAAAATATTCTTTCTTGTAAGAAATTCGAAGCCTCTACATAATTCAAGTTTTCAGGTATAACGGTAAGTTGAAATAAGTGTTAGATTTGATCAGCATTGGAGAGGAAAAAAGTCCATTCATCATCACAGCAGCGAAGGGCAAAGTGTGTTACATCATGAGTTTATGCTTTCGTTCTTTGAGGACCTCCGTTAAAATTAATTCTTAATGAGTTTAGCAGTTGTAATAATCATATTTGATTCGACACCGAGATAACTTAATTAAGAAAGCATGGCAATGGCAAGTTCATAGGGAAGCTAGGCAAGTTGGTTCTCGTCAATACTTCTGCCAGAATACCCAATTTGCCTTAAATTACTTCGCAGTCATTTTATTCGCTGTGGATGGAGACAAAAATTCAGGTTATATTCCACCCTAATGACCGGTGCATTGGTCTTTTAAATCGTCACAGTTTCTGCCGATTACGGACAGTGTTTGGTGTTTTCATGGCCATAGCTGACGAGGCAAGTTTATAATTTACACTATTATTCACTCAAAATATTTCTCAGTTTCTGATTGGCTAAAATCCCGCGGATAATTCATCATAACCACACACAGCTGACCAAATTTGGAAGAGATTTGCGGTATGTGAAAAATGACGTCAATTCTACCGCACAAAATTGCCAGAAAACTGGGCAGTTAACCGTGAAGACCTAGAAGTTTTGGTGGTGGGTACAAAATGGCCTAATAGGCAAAAGAATTGGCGCAAAACGTAGAAAGAAAAGCAAGAATAGAACTCGGCTTTATGAGGTATTCTGGGGGGGGGGGGGGGGGCAATGTTCCACATTTTCAAGATAATCAATGGTTGGACATTCAAATTCTTACAAGATTTGTAAAACTGCACATTCAAATTTGTTCAGCTATAATTTAGATTGTATTCACGTTACACAAGACGTCATATGACGTGGTTTCAGATGACCGCCATTAGAGAATACGCAATCTTGGATACGCCATGCATATTGGATTGCCATTCGCCAAAAAATAGCCACAATCGGGCAAAAATTAATCACAATTAATAGAAAAAGCTGAACTGTAAACTGTCGAAAAGAAAAACAGAAAAAGATGGATGGCCCATTTCAAGTATTGAGTGCAATTTCATAGCGACAAATTTGACAATATTTCTGAGGAAGACCATAAAATCCTGATTGGGGACAAAAATACCGGTAATAAGAGCTTTGCTGATACAACATTTATATAACTAAAGGTAAAACGAAAAGCTAAATGTCGTGGAGCCATCGGCTGGGCCCCTTTCCCGATCCGCAAAGAACGCCGACTGAGAAAAGGACGAACCAGTTATGATTCGTAGAGGCCGGGATAAATGAAAAAGTTGATTTTCCCTTCTAAAATTAGTGAAAACCGTAAAAAACCCGTAATTGGCCACTTTTTCCAAATCGACCGTCTACACTTTAAAACCATCTTTTCTTACGCTTACTTCTAAATAAGGAGTGTTAGCCTTCGAGTTCACTTTTTCCCCTCTTTGTTCTTGAATGATTTTGTTACTGATTTTCAGTAATTGTATATAAAAAGTCAGGACTTAAGCCATTTCTCTTATTTGGAGCTGTTAGAAAGATAACATGACTTTCCATTTAGAAGATTGTTACCTACGGCTTTAACAATTTCCTACTGGTCCACGTAGGCATGGAAACCAAAAAAATGTTTCTCTGGCATTATTTATTTGAACATCAGTCAAAAACCTTTCTGTTTCTCATTGTTTTATCAGTCTTAGGGCTCTTAGTAATAAAGACGTTTTCCATTTTCCAAAGCAAACATAGTGTGCAACAATTCATTTCTCTAAGTGTTTTTTATTTGCGGTGCATTAATAAGATAGGATAAAAATACATTTAGTCTGTAATGAATCGAAATACATTGCACTATTTACAAACCCATTAAGCATTTTAGTACAAGAGTAAAAATCTAACGCTGAGCACTTACAGACAAACAATTATATGGTCAGGACGAGCAAAAAGAGTAAAAATCTTTATAAGATGTTTTATAAGATGTTTAATATTTCCACATTAATACTTGTAGCCTGGAGTTTTGCATGTGTTTAGAGTAACTGTAACCTTCAGAACGCACTTATCCAGCTTTTCAAAGCAAATAAATGAATTTTTCTTCTGAAAAACAATGGGATTTCTTATAATAACAAAAAAACATGATCACTTTTGAATCACACGTATTCGTTTTTTGATTCGTGAAACTGCTTTAACCGTTGTTTTCATTCTTCAAGTAGCGCTAGAAGATAGAGGCACCAACCGCGAGATTGGAACTGAAATAGAATTTTAAAAGCAACTTGAATTAAAAGAAAACCGCCAGTCTCATATAAATAACGACCTTTTGAAACCCAAAGAGACCTCTCCCAAACCATGGCAACAACAACGACAACAACAAGAAAGACAGAAAAAACGAGAAAGATTCCCATGTGCTCACTTGTTTGAGAAAACTCAGGCTTAATGGCTTTTTTTTTTTTTTGAAAAAAAAAAAAGCACTTCGTTGTGCTGTGTTTTCGCTGAGAAGTTGCCCTCTCTGGCCTTGTACAATATCAAGTCACTTTAAATCAAAGAAAAGAACACGCGTTCGCATTTTTGGCACTGTTTGAGAGGTTAAATTGCCTTTTATTACAGTTTCATTGATAAACAGCATGCGGAAAATTTAAGTAAAACTTTTTTTATTACGGCTGGGTTTTCGCAGATTTTCGGCTCAAGAATATGACAAAGAGATAAATTTTCGCACTAGCGTGTCTCCTATGCAATGTTATTTTCGACAACTGAAAAACGCCTTTTGAACAAGTGGATAATAAACGGTTTCGTACCTGCAGCATCTTTGCTAGTTTATGATTTGCAAAATACAACAATCGCTTTTGCAATGAAAATGTACTAACTCTAAATGTATATGCGCTTGAAACAGACCAAAAAAATGGAAGCGTACATAAAAAGAGTCACCTTCGAGCCGAAGAAAAAAGGAACATAACCAGACTAGATAGGGTTCGGTTCTTCAATCCGTTTTGCGAGTTCTCATCAATAAATCCTATATGTGTGAAATCTAAAAATTCTATGAATGTGAAAATAAAGGTTTCTGTAATGCCGTGATTCAAATAAGAATAAAGCTAAGTCATAATTTGGTCAACACTGCCACTGACAGACTACTGACAAACAAAACGATTACTTTTGCCTGCTGAAGCAGACACGAAAACAGGCGTACGTCAGTACCTTTATAGCTCCCATGAGAGACTTCGGTTTGGTGAGAACGAGCAATGACTTTTTCCACAAAAAAATTGTTGAGAAGTCTTTCTCAGCTCTGATGGCGGGTTTGCCGCGATGCAGTTTGCACACACTCTCTGTCTCTAAAAACAATTATTTCTAAAAAATAAATCCTGAAATTTTCAGATAGGGTCGCACGGCTAGTTTTTATGAAAAGAGCCTTTAAAGGTCTAGTTTCCAGTCCCCTGTTTGGGTGCTCGGTCACTACATTGCACGTTCTACTATAATTTACATCAATTGCAGAGATTAACAGTTCACAGTAGAGACCCTCAGCTGCTAAAAATGTGCCAATTTGAAAATGTCGACAGTTTTTATCTGAAAACTGTAGTAAGCCACCTTAAAGGTCACTCTCTTGTTCAAATGCACGCTTATCCACATTTGTCAACAGAGAGCGAGAAAACAAGATCACGTACGCCTAGAAACTGGTTTTTGAAGCTAACTCTCTGGTAGACAAAAAAAAATAGCCATGTGATGGAAAAGCGGGAATTTCAGCGTTTATCAGTCATATCCACGGGAAACGATGGTACCGAAAAGAAGCTTTTCTTTGTTGTGATACATTGCATAATCCGGCAACTCATGTTCTGGGATTCAACTATCCGCAATATCAGCTGTTTTACTTCATTTTAAGCCTTCGAAGTACAAAGGGAAGAAGGAGAGCCATCCTTTTTTCTTTTTCTTTTTTTTTTCCCACCCTTGTACCTTCTTTCTATCTCTCTCTCTTTTTTACTATATTTTGCTATCATTAATTGACAAAATATTTTTAAGCCATACCCGCTTCAGTTGGCAACTGTCTATTGGCACATTTAGTGTCGCAATTTACAGCTGAAAAAATATTATAATAATGATTACTTTTGGCTCCTTTTCGATGTTTCGCAGTTCTTCCCATATTAAAAAAAAAAGTAAAAAAAAACCAATATATTATCACTATTAATTTTTTAAAACTTATAACTTAAACAAGAACCTGCTCTACAGGAACGCGAAAACACTTTGTCCGTCAAAACCAAAAAATATAAATAAAACAAACTTGCAGTGTTTCAAAGTGAATGTAGAGTTTCAATGCAAGAAATCCATATTTTTATGACATGCATCGAAAAATGGTCTAGATCTTCCCTTGTACAATATTATAAAGTTATAAAAAATGTGTTAACAATCGCCCAAATGCCCATTATAATTGTATTTAGGAATTTTCAGCTGCGATTTCTTTTAAAAATAATGTTCCTTCGTCTTAAGACAAATTAACATTAATTATAGACGTCAAAATTTGCAGGTGGAATTACAGCTTCAAAAAAGCTAGAGCGTTTTCGGAAATATTATGAACTAGGCCTGGTTTTTCAAAAGCAAACAACGCTTAAAACCCTGTTTAGGCCTGGCCAAATTTCCCAGTGGTTGTTTCAGCGCTAAACCGGGGTTATATTTTAATCCGGGTTTTTGACTTTCTTTCTCATTTGTCAACAACATTTTCTTGGAAAAATTTTCTCTATTCTCTTTGGAGCATCCAATCATCAAATTGTACACAAAAAGAAATAAAACGATTTTGCTTTTCGAACTTTCATATTCAGTCTGAACTCAACCACTGACCCTACCCTAACCCTGGGTCATTTTCACCCTACTTTGAACAACCCGGCCGGAAGGTTAAATTTCTTAATAACCACGGGTTTGTTAAGAAGACAAGGCTACAATTGTGTTGCATTACCCGTTATAAGACAACCGGTTGGTTAAGATCGGGATAGCCACTGTTAACTCACGGATAGCACCACCGAGCACTCTGGTTTGTAGTGGGGTCAAAAGGTTTCCCATAAGCGGAAAGTGAGCGCGATTTTAGATCCTTTGAAATTGCTATTTATTGAGCTACCAGGTCTGAGCAAACTTAAAGAGGCCCTCTCTTGCCTGAGGTTTGGATTTGACCTGGGCCCTAAAGTTTAGCAGCCTTAACTTTAGTTTTATAAATCTATCTTCAAAAACCTGTTTGAGAGGCATGGAACAGAGAGTGGTCACTTCATTAGAGGGAACAGTAGCACCGCGTTCACGACAAACGAGAAACAGGAAAATACAAAACGTAAATTGGAACAATGATTTCTTAGTCGGTTTTGCTCCTTTGTTTTTATCCTCTGCTACCTGTAACTGCCTTGAAAATTAGCAACATTTCTCAGTCAGCTACGACACTTGTATTGTACTGCAACTGGCCTCCGCTAATGTTTGGCGGCGGAACGCTACCACTGTCAAGTAAATGGCACGATGCGGCGAGCGGCGGATGGCGTGGAGCGAGGAGATACGGCTGTATTCGAAGGCTTAACGCACCCGCCCACCAAACCATTTGAAAAATCTTATTAGTGATATTCCACGAAATCAATTCCACCGCCTTTTGGAAATAGAGGCAAACAGCCGGCTAAATAAATTATTAAGAGTGTGGGAACATAACGTGGGTGTTCATTATTGGCGTGCTGTGCCACCTCGTCAAAAATTGCCTTTCATTGTTTATAACATAGCGTGGGACCAGCAATCAGAAGACAAAGGTTGTTTACAATTTACAAGGGCAAACCTGTGAGTTCATGGATTGGGTAAATGGTAAACAAAATCTAGGCCCGGTAAATTTCGTCCCGACATTGCGCTTACCATTTGTACAAATCAGTTCCATTTACCGAAAAAAAAGGCTTGAAACTGGTATCAAAGATGGCTTTGAAGTAATGAAACACGAATTTCCGTTTGTAATATTCAGGCGGCCAGGACACCTTTTCAGATGTTCCGTTGCTTCCGGAATATTTTCGTTGAAACGACCCAAAAAGTCGTGTTCCATTTACTTTTCAGCCGGATTTTCTGGAAACTTTTCCTAAATGGTAAACAAAAAAAAACATCATCGCACGATCGGTCATGGGAAACTGAAAAAAATTTCGAGCATCCTGGTAGCACTGCTTTAGAAGAAAACCGCTAGCACCATATATTAAATGATGAATGGATGTTTAGAAGAGCCCTATTGAAACTGCTCCCATACTGGCACGACAACAACAGCAATAAAGATGCCAGCTTGGCACGTGTACTCGTTTTTGTCTTGAGAATGTGAAAGATAAAGAAAGACATCTTGCGTTCAATGACTTCGTTGAAAACAAATTATCCCATTTTGTTTTGAGTTTTATCTAAATGTAGACTGCCACTAGCTTAGAAGAACACGCCATTTTAAGTCAAAGAATAAAGAGTACTCAATGATTTCCGGTGTTTTGGGAAGACCTAAAGGATATTATTGTGTTATGACTAACAGAGATTTAAAATCTCTAAACGAAACGACATTTCGTATTAACCCTTAAGCGACCTTCGTGTTGACTGAAAAGAACCCTTACAAGTGCAATCAGCCCTTTCGAATAGTCCTTTATTACATGACATGGCTTTCCGGCTATAATTTTGCTTGAGAACAGCAATTAGCTCATAATGACATTACTTTGAATCGGTTTGTTGTCACGAAACAGCAAGACACTCGATGACCAAGAAGCCCTAATCTAAGGTTAAAATTTCAACCCATACTTCGGTTTACTTTCTGATACAATGCCTTGGTTTGATATTTTGGTTTACCCTAACAGTGTAAAAGCTGCAGTTGCACGTTTCTTACAGACGTCAAATTTTCCTTTCAAATGTTGCCTAACCCTGGTTTAAAGTTAATCATATTTTACAAGACCTGGACCTGTTAATTACTAGTTGCCGTTTTGTTCTTTCTTTTTGGTCTTTAGCTTCACTGGCCTCAGGGCCAAAGTAAAAATGAACTTTCGACTTGACAATAACCTATAACCTCTCTCTCTCTCATTTCTTTCTTTTTATTATTATTCGTTTGGAAATTATCACATTTTAATATTTAATTTAATTCAACAAGCTTTGCTCCTGTGAAAGCATTAAAAACATATCACCAATATACAAGGACGCAATTATTTTTCCTCGGCCATCTTTTATCTCTTATATGAAATTAATAATGTTGTTTCCACTTGGTTTTGTCCCTCTGCCAGACGCCATTGAGCCAGCTGTGTGAAGAGCCTATTGACAAGAAGTGTTTTGAGGTTCAAGGTCCTAAGCTTGGGCACGCTATGTTTTGAAACCTTACTATTTACCAACTGCCGCTTAATTTGCTTGAAAAATTTGATTATTGGTTGCAGTTTATCTTTTTCGGCTGTTGTTCTTCGGCTACATGCAGAGGACGACATCTAAATGTGTATTGGTTGAAAGATAGATCGTAAAGCAAAGAGGGAAAGCACAGCCACACAAAATACACACTATTTTATTAACGGGGGATAAACTTTATTAAAAAGCTTTAAAATCAAAATCATCCACTTTAACAGTCTCAATACCCTTCAGACAATAATGCTTTGTATAGATTCAGGTCAAGTATTTCTTGTGGTCGGCAGAATATTATTTTCTGGTTTCAGCAACTACAACATAACCATGTTATTCTCTGCCGACGTTTTTGTGAGCGCTCACGGAAAGTTCTTACCTACCAAAAAACCCCAAAATGTTTTACGCCACTTGCACGTCTCCCATAATGCACCTTATTTGCCCCTCCCCCCCCCCCCCCAAATTTTGCATAAGCATTGTTTTCAATTTCTCTTGGGACGGCTGTAATACCCAGGAAAAATGAAGAAGAAAGGTACGGTTATGTAACATTTTTGGGGGGCGGGGGGCAAATAAGGTTCATTATGGGAGACATGCAAGTGGCGTATAGAGTAAATCAGATGAATTCTCAAGCTAACTACAATACTACAAACATACAAGTGATACGTGATTATTATAGTTATTTTAAAGACAACTGTTGTTAAGAAAAAAAATTTGGAATCATTAATGTAGATGGAAATTTAAGGCGCCTCGCCGGTGATAATTTTGCAGTGCAACAACATAAGCTATCCAAGGCGGGACAAACAAGGAACTAAAAGCGATACTGAACCCTACGATTTCCAATATTAATACTGAAGAAAACAAGTTAAAGCAAAGCTACAAGGCGTATTTTTTTTCAAGAGCAAAATATCCTTACTTCGATAGCGAATACCGTAAATTTTAGGACACGACTTCTTCGGTGGAAATTTTCCACCCAGAAACACTTAGACTGCTTGCAGTCCGCCTTTTCTCTAAAATCCATCTACTTCTAATCTCAGCCAGCGCGATTGAGCTTGTGTTTCGCGTGCAGTAACTTTGCAAAGAAAAATAAGAGACTGTTCGAGGTCTAAGAAACACTCGTTTGAGTGAGAGATTCTTTACATAGACTACTAGTTTCTGTGGCCAAATGCAAAATGCATTACTTGGATAAGACTATTTTAAAAGTGAGATAAAAGTGTGTGAAAAAGATAATAAAAATAGAATTCCACTTCAACTGCACCCCTCTCCCTCAAAACCTGAACGATTCTGAGATAGTATTGGGCAAACTGGATCACGTGGTACATGCTGCATGTGTCACCGGACAATGATCCTCAGATAATCCCTCTCGTCCGAATTTATTTCCAAAAGCTGGATTTAGTTGTTCCAGGCAAGAAAAGAAAATCTGTATTCCAAAAACTGAGAGGTGATATTTAAATTTGTGGAGGCAAAATAAAAAATGTAAAAAAATAAGTGCGGTCAAGCAGGCCGCTGCAGTTGTGGCAGGTTCAGCCCCCTTTTCAAAACCTTTCAAAATGAAAATATAAAATTAGAAACCCCATAAAATAAAATAATTTTAAAAAAGAATTAAAATTGCAGAAAGACCTTCCGCGATAAAGTCAACAAGTAATTTCTTTAAAAACGCGGTTGGCGGAAGGTATTAAACAGGCAGCCAGTAAATTCTAACCATACTTTACCAAGAGTTAAACCTGCTCAAACTTGTGTTTATTGAACTAAAAACTTACTATAGAGGCCTCCTTTACTAAAAACACTTCAGACTAACAACTGGTCTTCGTTTCTAAACACCTAACAAAATGGCTAATACCTTGTATTGCGTTTAAACATTTTTATGACAGAAAAATTTAATAACAAATACTTCTTACACAATTATATCAATTAACTTCCGAAGACAATCCTAAAGGGAAAGATAGACTGCAAATATACTGAAATTTAAGCAGTAAAGCCAAATATAAATACCACTATTCATTATGTACTAATACTTGAACCAATAGTATCAAAACTCTCCAATTTGGTGAAAACAAAACTCCCGGAAATTACTTATTATGTACACAATATTCACTGTTAGATGTGACTTGCACTATCGAGGATATTGATAGCGTTATTTGAGTTATGTCTTGTCCCAGCATACAGAAAGATTAACAAGTTCCAGAGAAATCTTAAAGTTAATCTTTTACAGGACAAAAAACAGAAAACAGGGGGACAGGATTTTAAAATATATAAATAGTTTCGCTTGCATAAAATGGAAAGAGTTAAGAAATATAATGATTATTCTCAGGTTTGATAACAGACCATCAATAGTTCTGTGTTATCTATGTTCACGCAATTTACAACCAGTGCTAGCTAATTACATACAATTTGCAATTTCAATTCCACGATAATAATATTCAAGAATAACTGCAAACGCGAAGATATAATAAAACGACAGACTCTCGAATCTCTCAGCGGACATCTTGCCTTAAGTCGCGATATTTCGAGTCCCAAATTTATCTCCAAATTAGAAGAAATATACGGATGGTGACACGGAAAAACAACAAAGCGGTAATAGTAACTTGCAAAAGTTTAAAGATTATCTAGAACAGAAAAGATTAGGGTGGATAACAAACGATAAATTTGAAGAATTCATTTTCTAAACGCAGAAACCGTGATCAAGCCCCAATAATTCTACGAATATACATTTTTGCGTGCATCATACATTTGTTTGAAACCATAAATAACAGCAAATTAAGTTATTTGGAAGTAATGTTAAAATGATTAAGTATTTCTGCTCGCCCTTAGCTCAAGCCCTTCTTTCTCTGAATAGATTTGAGTGTTCTAAACCACGAAATAAAGGTTTATATTTTGGGTCTTTTTTTTTTCAAACAGCTTGTAGTTTTTTATATATTCATCATTTCACCGCACACTTGCATTGTGCATACTAAGACAAGCCTGGATGTTCGAAAAGATCTAAATAACTTGACCATTAAGGACAACATTAGAATCTGCAAAGGGGGAAAATGGAAGCTCTAAATTCACTGTTTTTACGCAATTTTTACTTTAGTCAAAACACAATTCATGGTGATATTCTGAAGGTGCCAAAGCCAATATTTCAACAAAACAAAGAAGCAAGTTAACACTAAAAATGCTAGGACGAAAGATTGCTGAGAGGATTGAAACTAGAGACCAAAACTGTCGAGGAAAGTTTAAATTTAAAGAAAATTATTTCCTCTGAACAATTTTCTCCTCAGGAATGCTTACGAAGGCCCCAATTTACAAAACAATAAAAATGCAATTGTTTTTTAATTATGAAGCCCTTTGTCGCCACAATGAAGATGTGAGTCATTATGTCCTTAACGACAACAAAACATAGCAACAAAACTCATTAAACAACAAAATCACAAATAGCAAAGTCAAGTGGTTACCTCATTACCCAAATGACGTCAAATTCGCACGACAATAACAGAAGACAGAAAAACGGAAGTAGTTTATTCCTTGAGCGTGTGTAAGCGTTGATCCCAGCTAAATATAGTCAGTTTATTTCTAGTGAATTGTCAGGTTTTAACAAGCCGATATAGGACTAATTGATTCGAGATATCTCTTGACTCAGAGCTACTGAAACATAGACGCCCTTTAATAACACCATAAATGGCAACGCAGTTACTTTAAACTTGCGCCTTTAGGACTTTCGTGAGAGCTGGAATTCAATTCCGGAATCTCGGGTCTTCCCTGACTCCCACTCGATCGTGTTCATGTAAAACATAAGGAGTTTATTGAACCGATATTCATAAACAACAAGCGGCCACTCCTGGGATCACTTTCTTTTTGCTAAGTTTATTCTCCGTAAATATTGGCGGGGAAGGGAGTATATTTGTCGCCCGTTTGGCGGAAGCTCCTTCTTGTTGTTTTGACAGAATATTTAGAAGCCTTTCTTGTAGTGTCTCTCCTCTAGGAAGGTTTAAGTGTCATTGATGATTTCAATTTCTCAAACACTATAAGCAATTGTTATAGAACTAAACCTTACTATCGGTCCAGTAACTCGATTTAAAATGTGTTCTCACGATCATACACAAGTATCCAAGCGTATCATACCTAGCCTCATTTTATATTTTCTAGCACTTAAAACAATTCAATATATTCAAAAAAGTGGCATAGAAACTCGCGCAAAAAAAAAAATTAACGTTTTCCATTCAACCTCACCCTCCCCGCCCTCAAACAATTAAAAGATTCATAGTAACTCATCGATTAAGTTTCCAACGATCTGATTGGATAAAATAGCTCACATGGTACAAATTCAACGTACAATCGACAGTCAGGTGCGGCGCCCTCTGATGATGTCCGAGTTTATTTCGAAGAACTGAATTTAGCTGTTCCGCGCAAGTAAGAAAGGCTGTTTTTCAGAAATTATGTAAAATTTCAAAAAAAGTGGCAAAATTAAAACTAGTGCCAAACATTTCCAAAGATATGGCATTCGTCGATAAACATCATTTGATAAATTGATAAGTGCACTATAATATATAAACATTCTGTTATTTGGTAGAGGCCACCCGCCGTTTAAAGGGGCTTGTTGGCTAAATATCAAAGAAAAAATTGTTCCCAAGAACAAATTCTGGTGTAATGTTACTTAATCTTTTGAATTTCCTTCTGACACAGTTTTTCACACAGAAAAAAAAACTGATATTTACATGTTTAACCGTAAAATAAAACATTTCAAGACGAATAAAAGGTTAGCATTTTTTTACAGTTTTTTTTTCAACAGATTAAAAATAGTGGTCACACAATTCTTTGCAATTTTTTTCATTTTTTTCTCAACAGATTAGAAACAGAGGTGCCCGCTTTAGACAACCGCGACGCGTAAAAAAAAGACATGCATTTCTTGGGTTATATGGGAAGTTGGCTTTAAGGTTACGTTTTATTTCAGAATAATGACTTTAAGAAGATGGACTGCAAATCCAATTGGAACACGTGCAAGTTTGAGTATAGCCAGGTCCAGGCGTTCAGATATATAGTACAGCGCGGCCGAAAAATTGACGAGGAGAAAAAACGAGGGGAGAAAAGAGACACGCTCCCAATCTGAACGCAGCGCTCTGCTATCTGAAAGTTTGAGTAGTTTCTGAACGTTTCAATTATTACGATAACAGAAGGATTAGCTCGTGCACTTTTGGACTGATGTATACACGTATCTCTCAGAAAAGGTTGAAATTACAATCGGTATCAGCCCCTCCAAAATTTAAAGTTCTCATAACAAATGAACAGTGAATAACAAAGAAAAGAAAAGATTCATTCGAGACGGAAATTCATCAGAAGGAAAAGCACTTTTGTTTAAGCGAACAGCCGACAAAACTGTCCTACTGCTAAACACAGTCTTAACATGTGAATGTAAAAAATGGAAAAATGAATGTAGGACAATGTAGAAATTTGCAGTTCAGTCCTTTGAAGTCCAGGGTAAAAAGCAAATAAACCGGTCATCATATATTGTCTAGTTTTGCGTGAATTTAAACTAGCTTGCTGTCTAATTCAAGGGTCTTTTGAGCGTCACATTTGAGCGTCGTTTTAGGCTAGAAAACGGACGCCTGTAGGATACAATTGAAACAGGAAATTCGCTATGCAACGACCGGAGTAAAATCAGACGACCCATTTTCCATGTTAACACGAGTTCCGCGTCAAAGGCGGATTTTCTTCGCTAAATGAATTTGGCTTTACGATTTAAACATTATAGATTTTATTGAAAACAAACAGGTAAGTACGTGGAAGGTTGATAAAAAATTCAGTCATAATTATCTATGAAAATGGCTTTCATTGTGAATAACCTTTTATGCAAATAGTACCCTTTCTTTACAGACTTTAATTTTCGTGGATCCGAATTTTATTTCTTGGGCTTTTTTCTTGACCATATTCTCAAGCTTTCGGGGAAGTTTGGGAAATTATCGCGTCTGTTAAAGAAATAAAATTAACAATGAAAGAAAATTGAAACAGAGTTTTGTCATATTTCAAAAATAAAGATTAAAAAAAAATTATCAGGCTTCCCGAGTTGGGTAAATCATGTCTAAATTCTAAAGTTTTTGAAATAGGAAGACAAACTATCGCATACGTAGAAGTTACACCATAACTCCAAAATAATTTGCAACGGTGCGAGGATTTCGTTGTTTCCAAGATGCGAAAAAGAAAGAAAACAAGAAAGGCTTCTCGTTGTGAAAAACTTGCGAATGACAGGGCGGATTTGCCTGTGAGTAAATTGTGTTTTATTGTTACTTCAAGTTCTCTAATTTCCGTCATACACCTATAATTTCCTCCTTTTCTGATCCCTTTTATGTTACAAATCATATACGCTACTTTACCTGTCTTTTTGTGTCGTTTATGAATTGAAACACCTGAATAGTACCGGTGGGTTGCAAGTGGATATTTGTCAACTGATCCGCGAGCTTCTGGAATACATGAAGTGTGATTTTATCATCAAGGTTAAACAAATGTTATAAGGACATTATCGGGATAATTGGACAACGAAACAGAAGAGACAGTTCAAGAACCACAATTTAAGAATTTACGAACGCGTTAAGAGTTTTCTTATTTCGCAACACCCTTCACCATTATGCACATTTGCTTATCATTATTCATTCATGTGTTTCTCTTTTTTTTTCGCAGAAGCAGCTGAATCTACTTGACAGTTCAAGAACTAATTTACGTCAAATTATGTAAACCCTGGAAACCGTAACACAACACAAAAGCGGAACGACAGCCACGCTAGGATGAATGCGTGGACCTTTCACGTGTCTTGTATTGCTCGTTCATTGAAGAGCTCTTACGACTTCGTTAAGTTACTGTAAGGTGTACACCGGGTATTAGCCAAGGGTGGATTAAGCCCCCGAATCATAATGAACCAAAAATGTTTGCTTTGTTTAAAAACTTGTAAATGCAATGTTTGCGAGCTGCCGATTGCTGTCACAATTACTCAGCAAAACTACCTTCGTCATTGCACGCGATGGTGGTTAGAATTTCAATAGGAACTTCCAGTGATTGCAATCAACAGTGTTTGAGACCTAACCTGCTCATAATGGCCTCTTAGGATAACAAAAAACACTAAATCATTTCCTGTCTAAATTTTGAACCTAACTATGGCTCAGTGGATTAAACAGGAAATTATGTACCCATTTTAGGTCTGTTGAAAGACCTTTGTTTGTCATTTTTGCTGAGACCGCTTTTTACTTCTTTTTTATTGAGATGTAATTAACCAGCGTGAGTCATCACGCCAAGGTTTCAAAAAAATAAATCCTATGCGATTTCGCACGCGAAACGAAATCGAATGAATGCTAATTTTTATGGCTTTGTAATACGATGTTTTTATTTCGTGAGCAAAGTGCTCGAAAAACGTGAGTTATCAGCACCTGAGTTAATATTTTCCTATCACTAAAGTAGATCGTTAGTTTATCGCAAAATCGTTGAAACTTGGTGACAAATTCTACTTCTGAGAATGCTAGGGGCAAATTAAATAATAAATCAGCCCAAAGTTCAATCAACCCTATCAGTAAAAACAAGATAAAGTTTTTGAATTACCGCCTAGATTAAAAAGAGACCACCAAAAAATTTGAAACGACAAAAGATCGACTAGGTTTGATCGGGTGTGATAAAACTTTCCAGTTTTTGGAGCAAGAAAAAATTATAATTACATTATCATGCAAAGTAACTATTTTCGTGTTTCAAAACCTTCGCAACAAAGATAATTAGATCATTTTGCTAACAGAAAGCCCCAAATTGCCCTAATGCGTTTGCAAGCCTTTACGTCAGTAACTTGACAATGGAATAAGTGACAGTTTTAGAACTTGCGCCCCGCAGGCAACTGTGTTGAAAGATCGCCCGCGATACTTGAAACTCGAAAGAGAAGCTTTTATCGATGATGTGAAAAGAACAGGCGTCCTTGATGATCAAAACGAAGAGTTTCAAATTCAACGATATTGTTGCGTGATGCGAATACACTTTCCTGGGTGGCCCGCTAAAAGCTTCTTCATAATAGAGCTGTAATTGGCCCATTCAGGAAATGCATCAAAAAGACTAATCATACATCGTTAGTTATTATCACGCCTCACGCCCATCATGAATTATAAAAACATGAAATGCGGTTCTAACTTTTGCGTTCGAGGACATAATCGAATGATACCCCTACATATAAAATTCACATGTGTTATAATTTCGTTTTCGGCGTTGTTAGTCACGAACAGTTTTTGAATTTTTTTTTTTTTTTTTTTGCGCCCTTGGAGGCGAAAGAGCCACTCTAAAAAACGCGTCACTCATTTGACACACTTAGGGTAGCCTTAACTAATTTGCAATTGCACAGTAAGATATTCAAGATCATGCATCCTTATCGACTCAGTACTTTTCCTTTTTCACGCCTCGACCGCCACGTACTATTCGAAAAATAAAGAGGTCAAGCAAGTCAGCAAGGGTTGGCACTCGCGTGAGAATCATATTAGACAGTTCTCGAACATCATTTCTGAGGACAGGTGTGAATTTAATCACTATGCTCTGTCGCAATTTTCTTCGCGTGCAGGGCTAACGTAAACAAAGCCTAATCATGCACGGTTAAACGATTGTATTGAGAAGAGTCCACTTTGAAACCGGAAGTGCCATGAACATGTGAAAGCATAGAACAAACATTGTTCATTCCATTTGAGTCTTCTTCATTTCCAACATAAGCAGTTTGAATGTTGCAAAAAAAGGAGATAGCTTTACTCCCTGAAAAATTTGTATCCTCAGTTTAGTCAAGGGTGTCAGAGGTAAAGCAGGAGCAAGTCCCACTCAAGCAATTAAAACGATAATGGCATTCATTTTACGTAAAAATTACTGAACCTGGGAGAACCGGCTTAACAAGAGTTAAAGTTTTACGTGTTTGCCTGTTTATATCAAAGAAAGAAAATATTTGATAAATGTAACAGCATGATTCTTTGATCGTAACCAGGGACAGTCAGTAAACGCATAACAAACGACGCGAAGGAAAACCTTGATACGATCAAACCTCGTGGACAAAATCACCCGTCCATGAACACTAAAAAACAAATTTAAAAAATTAAGCGGGCAGTCGACAATTTGTTTAGATATGTATTGCTTGTTGCCTTTTTTCTTTTCTTTTATTCTCCGGTGAACAGTCCACTTAACACCATTCAGTGTGGACTCAAATCAATGCGAAACGCAGATAAAAGAAAAACAACACAAGGAATGCTAAAACGTGCTTTCAGCTTGTCGCTGCACAAAATCACTGAGTCGTAAATAGTCTAAAAAGTTAATTTACTAGTTTCTGAAAAATTATGAATTCTTTAGTGTTTGAATAAAGAAAAGAGAATTAGATGTAGGCATTGTGGTTTTTATGTTGGTAAGCCAACTTTAATTGACTTAAAGTTATTTAATTCTATAAATACTAGCTTAAAAATGTATTTCCAGCAGTTATACAATAAACGTTTTGTACTCCTGTATGTCACCCTACAGCTCTCTTTATCTGGGACTATGTTACAAATTCTCAGTACTTATTAGAGATGGTCAGAGATGTCAACAACTAACAGCTTAAATACCTCAATCTACTTGGACAACAGGGTTCTAGTTCAAGAGCAATGACAATTTCACACCGAGTGTACTTATAGATTAATCCGCAAGGAAAACATTATTTAATGATATGACATTGTTAAATAAATATCATCGGTGCCTTAATTGGAAGCACATAATAAATATTAGAAATATATATGTAAGAAATCGGGGCAATGGGAAAGTTTGGCACAAAGTTCTGTAACATACTTCACGTAGAGAGCTTGGTCGGACAACTCATGTTACGTAATTTTCTTGTAGAATTCTGAGGTCTTGAAGTTTATTCAACTTTCAACATTTTTGTTCGAGAATAAAAATGAGAGTTACATAACAGAGAGAAATTATAGCAAATAATACAATGATGCCATCGTTTAAGCGTAACAGCCCAGAGTTAAGAAAAAGGTGTTTGTCGAGTTCCCACTGATCGATTTAATCAGAGAAAATTAAAAGTTAAAACCCCAAATGATGTGTGGGAAAAAGTGCACCCTTAAATAAGTAGAAACTGAAATTATGTGTTAAAGCTTATTACATAATCATGTTCAATGGTATTTGGAGTAGAGTCACGTAGCAACAAGTTCAAGACATACTACATGGCTTTCACAAGATCCGAAAGCTGATAAAGAAACGATTAGAAATCTTGTCCTCCTTTAAAACTTCTCATTAACTGACGTAAACTTGTGCGTAGCTTCTACAATATAAAAAACTGAACTTTCCAACCGAGTTCCGAATATAGCACAGTTTGCGTTTATTTTAAACGATTATGACGACTAACCTCTTATCTTATTTCAGTGTTTGCTTTTGTTAACTAGGAGTCTGTTAGACTCGATGCCAACATTGCTAAGTACTAACACTTCTACGCACAGTTCATTGCCGGCTATATAGGTGACAAGAGCATCGAAACACTCAGACAGAGATCTTGAAAAGGCGAGCCCGTATACGCAACATAGCTAAATATAGCGATAAACAAAAAGGTTGCAACAATATAATTCATTCAATGAAACCACCAGAGGATTCCTTTGAAGCAAAAATATTGTCTCTACTCAGCACACATCGGACAAAAGAAATAATACAAAATTGAATAAAAACACTACCGTAGTATTTTATACGACATAATTCTAAACACAATTAATATATTAAACATATATATTAATATATGAAATGACATCCCAGATGACTATATTTCTACTATCCGCGAGATTTAAGATGATGTGGTTTTTGTAAGTGAGGATTCTAGTTGCATTTAACAAGCTTAAAGTGACTTATACGACCGGCGGTTATAGATCGGAGGACCATTATTCGACATGTTATGTCAACAGCAATTAACAAAATAAATTCTTAACCTATTTTTTTACAACAGCAAGCAAGCCGATTTTTAAAACTCTATCGAATGCAAGAGTACTGGAGAATTCAATTCAGTCAATCACAGCCTAAACTTGGAAAAAATTCAATAATGGTGATAGTAAGAAGACGAAGGTAAAATAAACGATAAATAACAGGGGATCATACCGAGAGATACGTATTTTTCTCACTGTCGCGTGATTTGTAAGTGCTTACGCACGTAAATTTTACGCGCGTATTAAAATAGAGGCAATGTATGAAGTGTCGCGCGTTTAAGCTTACTCGCGACACATCACACATTGCCTCTGCTTTATTTACGCGCGTAAAATTTAAGTGCGCTAGCACGTAAGAATTATTCGACAGGGAAATCCAGCCTATAATACCGAGCTCCTCACGGTAACAGAACTAAACCTTAAGGTATTTATGGCGGGAATGGCCCGGGCATACACATTCAGAATCGTCGTAACTTGCAAATTTTAATGGCTATTAGCAGAAAATAAACCTTAAATATCACAGGAAGGAAAAGTCAAAGATTTGCAAACACCGATATAGCACAGCTTCTGCGTTTTAACTTAAGGCTTTTATGGTGGCCGTGTAAGAGGAAGGGGTACCTATACCAGTTCGCAAACACGTACTCTACAGATTTAAAGGCTAGTGGCAGAAAATAAACCTTTTATATCACTGGAAGGAAAAGTCACTCATTTGCAAGTACATATCTAGCACAGCTTTTGCTTTCTACTTCAGCTTTTTATAGTGGCTGTGTAAGAGGAAGGGGTACCTATACCTGTTCACACACACATATTCCACAGATTTTAAAGGCAAATGACAAAAAATTAACCTTGAATATCACAGGAAGGAAAAGTCATACATTTGCAAACACATATATAGCACAACTTCTGCGTTTTAGCTTAAGGTTTTTATAGTGGCCGTGTGAGAAGAAAGGTACCCATACCAGTTTACAAACACATATTCCACACTTTTATTGTGGCTAACATAAAGCTGAATATTAGTACAGGAAACGTTGATATTTACGCAACTGATGGCTGCATTAACGGCATAATCAAACTAAGCAACGACAACCAAGCACAAGCTTTGCACGTTCAAGAAAAAAACAGAAAAATTCTTACTTTTTACCACGCATTTAGCGGACTCAGACCTATGCATTATAAACGACGTTGCGGGTACTAACGCCTCTTTGTAGTCTACCGATCATGGTGATTGCATTTTGCAGCCGGGCGGCAGTCACGGTTTTCCAACAAGCTGTTAAAAGCTTTGAACACAATAGATAAAACGGAACACACATCATCGCAGAGAGCATTGATCATTGTAAACACCAGACAGTAGCTACGAGTGGTCACATTGTCGTGCATGGTACCCGCTGGATAAACTCTCGCCTGACATCTATTTAGCTTTACCTCCCCAGACGTTAGTTTGTAAATATGTGATTCAAGCGCTACCACACGAGGGCTGTTAAAAAAGCAACAACAATGACTAGCGTTAGTGATCGCATTAATTGAGAGGAGTAGAAAAAACAACGCGGGGAGAAAGATCTAGAGTTTGCCAAAGAAAACCGCTAAGAGGGGAACAGCACCTGTTCCAAGGAAATTATACACTGATTAACATTATGACAGTTGAGTGAAATTTTGTTTTAGGATGTTTTGTGATAAACCCTTGTCTTTTATTCTTCAGTACATTATTCAGAAAGAACAGTTTTGTTGAAAAGCAAAATGGCTAGACTACCCCCAAGGTGAAGAAGGGAGGTAGTAGAGAGTTCCACACTTTAGTGATGTCACAGGTCACCTAAATCTTCAAGGTTGTTATCACCAGCGTTGACTATCACGCGAATATTAGCTGAAAGCTACTGATCCACTTTTGTATTCCACCAAACAAAATCATGCTGCTTGTTAGATAATATTGCCTACCTATATTTAGAAATCAGATACCAGCTTTCACGTAGTGTAGGTTAGATGCTACTGCAAGGAGAGTCTTTGGGTACCATTGCCTGTGTATTGCATTTTGTGTTCTTTTTCTAAGGACCGAGACATTTTGGCCTTCATAGTTGCATTGATTAGATTTTGCTGCACAGACACGCCGCCGCAAACTTATCGCTTCGCGTTTAACGACTCATTAGGAGAAGGGAACGTCTCCGTCTCCGACACAAAACCATTATGGACCGGATCACGAATGTTTTGTGCAAAAAAATTAAGTCAACGAGGAAAGAACGACCAGGAGAGAAACATTGTTAGCGAGCTCTGCTCCTTTCTTTTTCCACTGAAAAAGCATAACTTTCAATTTTTCAGCCCTTTACTGATCTTTGAAAAAGACGGTTGGCGCGCCAACGGGCGCGCAGCGAAGAAAAAACCTGAAAGCTTTATACATCAATACAATGCTTCTTACTGGCCGCAAAAATATCTATTAGATTGTGCTTGTGCATTTGTTTGTTGATTTCTATAAGTGAATTTTATTTTGTGGACAGGCTTCGTCAGCTTTCACACCAATGGGCGTAGCTTTCCCACAAGAAAAGAGGCAAAACCGAGACTCTAACGATTCCCACAGGTCACGTAACAGAAAAGAAGGTTTCGAGGAAGCAATTAGAACATGTACCGGCAAAGGAACCCGCAAACGTCAATCGTGTCACCGTTATATTGGTCGACGTGTTGACTATTATTATCGTAATCTAAAGTGATAATCACCCTCTTGAAGCAATTTACCCCTTACCCCGCTACTTCCTAAACAGAGTGACCGCAAATTACTTATACAGAAAGTTTCGCAGTCGTTCTAGAATAAATTGCGACTTTTACCACGGGAATTGGTCCAATACTGGAAGGGTTTCAATGTCTGAGTGGACATGCTTTTTTCGGCTTCACTTTGTTTGAGCGCCCGTCCTTTGCTATCGCAACAGGTTCATTTGGGCATGCGTCAAGCGACTCGGTTTGACGGAAGGGCAATTTAGCAGTCACGAAACTGTTGCTTTGTGGTTGCATATTAGTCAAAACAACATCATAGCAACTCACGAAAGGCTTCGGGAATTGCCTGATAGCCAATTTGATAATATTTAATTAAACGAAAAGTCGAAGTACTTTTTTCGTCGAAATTTTAACCTCATAGCAAAGATTTACGCCAAAAATTAGGTTTTCTATCACAAAGGAACTTTTACGCTCATTTGCGCGGTAACCGTAACCTAAAATAACTATTACAAATTTCCAATAATTCCTGAAGGTTAAAACCTTGACATAAAAATTAGCCTTTTTTACGCTTCATGCCCACAAAACGCACGGGATAGTGACTTTTACAAAAAAATTCTAAAATAGTTGAGGCAAACCTTAATCTTCTTGGGTGGATTTTAAGATTCAACTATAATTTCAGACGCAAAAATAAAATATGATAATATGTTCACAAAATTTAATTGGCGTCTTCGAAAGATTCCTGACATGAGTGAAACTTTTGGCTAAATGTCCTTGAACGACGTGGCAAAGACTGCCAGATATATTTTTAAAACCCTCTGTTTTTAAAATTGGAAATTTTTTTTAGGGTGCTTTTGCCAGTTTGTACTTAGCCGAACAATAAAATACGATGTAAACGGAAGATACGCATAATCTCGCATCAACGAAACAAAGCTGGGTTCATCCCATCTTTTTATTAAACAATGGTCAACTGTTATCTAAATACATTTGCTCTCTACAATTTGTTCCTCCCTTCTTCCGCTACAAAAGATCTCTTAGAACGCAGCTAAAGATGAGCTCTCGCGGGCACGTTTTACAAAATTAAAAGCAGCTATGAACCTATTTACAATGAAATTTAATTCGATCTAAAATTGGAGCTACTTCTAAATAACTACTCGTCGTTCCAACCAGCAACGATTCAAACGACAGAGCAAATGGGCAAAATTTTTAACACTCCTAACTTATTTTGATAAAAAATATATTCCTAACAATAAATCGTTATAAGCTAATACATTCTCTTATCTTTGGACATTTTGAAATCTCTTTTGCGGATTGATGTTCTATGAAACATAGGTGTCAAGAAACGCCTCTTTCACAGCTAATTTTGCCTGCGGTTTGAAAGTTAACTCCTCTCGATCTCGTCTCACGACTTTTCTTTTTATATTTTAGTTTTTTTCTTACAAAAGGTCATAAACAAACACGTTGGTTCTATTCTAGGGGAAAGCTACATTATATAAAGATTGTTTTGGCAATGTCGCGATGAGTCGCTTTTTTAAACGAAATTAAATTCGTAAAACCTTCATTGAATCCAAATAAGAAGAGTGCGAACGCCCTCGGGACAAAGATGTGTTCATTACAATTAAAAGTTTCTAAGGCTGCTAACGAGGTCTTTTGTGGTTAGTGTAGATAGGCGGTCCACGAGATATAAAGCTATACTTCAAAAGACTTCAAGCTTTCAGTTACTTAGAGGCCTTTCCGAGCCAAATGCAAGTCTTTTCCATGATTTGTAATGAGAGAAAAGATGAAGGCGAGAATTGCTTTTCTCGAATGGATTTCTTCAAATAAATGCATAACAGGCGAAAGTAAATAAACTCAAGCTATCATTCTTTGGTTGCGGCTGCTGGATGCATATATATATTAAATACTCAAGTTATAGTTTTTTTAAAAGCCTGCAACCGCTTTGAAATCTTACAAGCATGCTCTGAGGCCATAAACGGCTTCTTTTAGACATAAATGAATAGATTCTTTCCTTTCTTATACCAAAATGTCCTTATTTATATATAGTATATAGTCGATTTTCTTACTTTTAATAGCATAAAACGTAAAAATCTTTCCATAATATAAAACTTAAAGGATAATTCTTTCAAGAACTGAAACTATTCTTGTTTACTTACTAGTGGCTCAGTTCGTCAATTTTTAAAGGTTTATGGTTTAAGACTACCGCAATCTCCGCGAGTCTCTTTTGTTCACTTAAAGTCGATCTTTCTGTTTATGTCTCTTCTTTTAAGACAACAAATGTTCGACAGCTTGAGGTCTCCCTGAATTGGTCGCACTATATCAAATCTCTCCAGGTGCTGACATGTTATCCTATTCCAGCGATTGCCTTGATTTCTCTCATGATGCGACCTATGGAGTTCTTGCCCATTGGTACTTTATTGAACCAGATATCACCCTTAGGCTTGTGCTTAGGGGTAAGATAAAATGACGAGATACCTGGTGGGCGATGGCGGAGGTACACCTATACAAGACGGAGAGAAAAAGAGACAGAAATTAGCTTTTCATTCGGATTTTACAAAGGCACTGTAACACTGCTCATAGATCAAACGACTATTCATATTAATAGAAGCTATATAAAAGTGATCGTACCTCAAAGGCTCGGACAGGATCGCGTTCGCTTCCATCGGTGGCCGCTACCCGTGCCTTGCATTTCTTTTTACTTCTCGGGCTATCCTTGTCGTCATCCGCTCTCGGTCTTTTCGATCCAGCTTTCATGTGATCGATGATTATCTTTCCATCAGGGCCACGCGAGATGCGAAAGTCATCAATGCTGAGATCGTGGTGGGCCATTCTACCTCTGATCCCATGCATTACGGTGTTGATCCACCATTGCAGTCGAAGCAATGGCCTTGGCGCGTGCACTCCAATTGCTCCAGAAGCCCACATTCTCTCTAACTGCTCTTCAGTGATGCTTTCAACTACGTTTGGATGGTTTCCTTTGCCTTTACGCTTGAGCTCATTTCTCTTTGATACAAGGCCATAGTTAACTACGTCAAATTCCCGATCAGCTAAATCAAAATTTTCCACGGCAGGGGGACACTTTCTTTCGAGAAAGTATCGCCTCAGTCCATTTCTGTAAGTTGTGAGAGTAACAGGTTCGTACTCATTGCCTTCTTTACCCGGTCGAGTGTCGCGGATCTCAAGAAAGAAATCTTTCAGCATTTCCATAGCCATTTGTCGAGTCACCGTGTTCATGTCTATCGATTTTCCGTACTTGTCTTTGTACCATTTCTTGAGCCTTCTCACCGATGTTTTGGTGCCTTCCACCGTGTTTTTACAGCGGTTAGCGTCGTCAACATCTTCGACATCGTGTGCCTCCGCACGGTTGGTGGGCTGCGATTTCTGTCGTTCAATAATTGGAGGTCGGTGACTGCTGGACACAGGTGAGAAAATTCGGCTGTCTTCTGACTTGGAAAAGCCGTGATTATCTGAAATGGACTCCGGTGGATCAAACGGTGGGAAGCCGGGAAACGGTCGGTAAAACTGGGGTGCTTTGGGTTCGTCGCTCGGCGTTTGATGAATGTAGGTGTACATTGACTGTGCGGCGGCAGTGTCGGAGAAAGAGGGGTTTAAGTTCGGGCCGTAAAACCGTTTGTTCGGTTGTAGGGCACTGGTTATGCTTGAGATAGCAGACGGTGGATTAAGGTGAAAGCGAGGCTCAGGCTCGTTCTTTATACTGAAATCCATGGGCGTTGGGAACGGAATGTCTCTTGGATAGGTATCCGCTTCTGACGTTACTGTGTCGAAAGGAAAGTTAGACGGCTGTAGATGCGGGACTGTAGAATGCAAAGAACTGTGTTGTTGTTGTGTGCATCCAAGCGTCGTTGTTATTCCCGATGGAAGATAAGGTTCATTCATTGTAATGGGTAGTTCGCTTTCTTCCATCTCAGAAATGTTCTCCATTCCACTGCTCATGTTCATGTGACGGGCTCCTTCTTCGCTTACGCTTTTGCTGCCGAAATCGGGCCCCGTTCTGAAAATGTTCGGGATAGCATTAGGAAAACGGGCGCCAAGAAAGCGTGAATTAAAACTTTCCGATGAGTGGCGTAGATGTGCCGGAGTACCAAAATCTTGGGAAATGTCGAACGGTGGTAGTCCAAAAGTACTCATGCCTCCGTCCATACTATAACAATCTAAAGCTATGGCCAAACCTTTAGGTTTTCATCCTCGCTCACATCTGACTGACAGATATTTACTACGCGCGCCGTATTTATACCCCTACGTAACGATGCGGTTTTAGTGGGCCTATTGTTTCCGTGAATTTATGTATTTCCTGTGTCGTACATTTGCAAGCTCAATTAATAGTTAATGACTATCCCATGGGAGAAGTCACTTTTAATCTGTAATTTGGTGACTCTTCAAGTCCAAATCTAATTATATTGTGAATTCATTCAAGCAGACTATAAAAAGTAGAACATTATTCGCTGTTCAAAGATGGGAGGAGCATTATTATGCCGTTGACAATGAGACCCTTCAGAGGCAGTCCGCGCAGCCAACTTGACCATTTGTGGAACGCAAGAATGAAAACGCGCATTGTTTGGTTTATAAGTTAAGGGCTTTACATTCTTAACAACGTTTTGCGCCGCTTCGGCCTGGCTTTGCCCAGACATTTAATCCACAATAAAAGCTCTGACTAAAAGTTTGTAGTTTCCATCGTGACCGAGTTGAGCAAACATTGACAACAGGTGTCACGAACTTACAAGAATACAGATAACGTTTGCGTGGCTTCCGAAATTTATCACACGTCAACACGCTTTCATTGTAGCAAATGGAAATGAGATTTGTTAGAGCGTTTTCTAGTGGTGGATTTTGGTAATGGAAAAATAGCGCCCCCACAACTAAACAAGGTGCGAATAAGTCAGCCTTATTTACATAACACTCTCAGTGTTTACAAATGATTAATGACGACAGGTTGACAAGTAAGGTGTCGAAAAAGCTCTCCTGAGAAGACATTACCAGCGACCAGAACAATAGTTCATCTTCGACTTTCTACTTGCACGAAATGGCAAAGAATAAAATCGTATCTTCCGTCTTCCTGTGAACGTGACTGGTTAGCAATGCAATGTACTTAGGGGTCAAAAAAGAACAAATGAAGGACGCTCTAAGACATTTGCATCTTTTCCAGATCTCGGAAGAATATGTTTTCTTCTACTCGAACCTGTCGTTGTGTTTTTCAGTTTCAGACAAAAGAGGTTTTTCGTTAATTTAATCAGCAGTTTATAATAAAAGCACCCAGTAGATTTTGTATATACAACAAATTAGCCATTGTTAGCTTGAAAGTCGAAGGCGGAGAATGCCCATAAACCCTTTTCACAAGAGTCGATGAATTTCGCAGTTTAATATACACGAGGTGTATGGCTTGTAAGCTGTGCTACAATTACCGCACAAGAAGAAGATGCGATAAAACTAAGAGCAGTTTGGTCTTCCGGATGTGTGTCATCTACAGTCCACTTCCTCTATGATCGAAGTTGTTTTCAAAAGGACGCAATCGTGTGAAAGCTGTCAACAAATCCACTTATACGGATGACTTGTGAATCGACTTAACCTAAATGAACAACACAACTGAAGGTAACTAATGACATTGTAATTCATCACTGATTTATTTTTGGTTGCCTGCATAAATTGTGGCGTCTACAATACGAAATATACGCTCTGCGTTGGTAGCCAGCTCTATAAAGAGCTCAAGAACCTACTAAAATAGCCAAAAATTCCACAAAGGGTTCTCTGGTTGATTAGTTTGCGGCAGTGACGACAGCGCCTCTTAATATAGTTTCTAATTATTCGATAACTCATTCAAATGGGGTCGAAATCATTGACCCAGTTAAGTGGGCAGAACTTGAGGACTCCCAGATCACGCACTACAAACGAACTCATTACCTGTGCACATTCTTGAAACAAAAATTCCAAGTTGTCATACATACCATCCTTAAACTCTAAACAAATGCGCTACATAAATACGCCTAAAACTTGTCTAATATCCACGACAGAATGGCATGGCCATGGTAAATTTTTAAGTTCAGAGACTGGCTTAAAATTTAAGAAAATGAAAAGAATATGGTCACGTATATCTTCTAAACCCGACAGCAAAACAACAATTGTTAGTCGCACTATGATTCCGATGAACACATAAAATTAAACACATTTACATGTTTCTTTCCAACACTACAATATACCAACATATCGTTGAAACAAGAAATTACTTGACTTTAAATGAAATCAGGGAAAACTAACAACACTTAAAAGTAAAAACAGCGCTTTTGGAGTTTTAAAAAACTTCTATCATTTCAGAGAAAATAGACAAAACACTAAGTGAGATACTTTTAAAAAGAAGTCGCGACTGCATTTTTTTCCCAAAAGCGCACATAACAAAACTTAAGAAAATACCAAATTTAATAAATGCCTAGAAACATATAGCAGCAGGCTATAGCCGCTCCTAAGGCTTTGACTCAAAATTTACAACTACATTTTCTACAGTAGAACCTCGTAAATACAACGACCACAGCTCAGTATCTAGAAAACCCAAATCAACACTTCGAGTACCTCTCCTGAGTGATCATCAAATTTTGGCAATTGTTTGGACGCTCTCGGAGGATCTGAATGTATTTTCACAACTATTTAACTCTACGTAACTCTACACAGTTTTGCTGTTGTTTGCACCAATTTTACAATCAACCAGAACCCTCCAGCAAGCGAACATTTGTCTCACTTTGAGCACGTCATATCCTAGCTCAGTTTCAAAGAAATAAAAAAGCGAGAAACAGTTAGGAAGTTGTCATGTTTTATCACCGCTTGTTATCACTATAAACAACAAGTTAAAACGAACGACAACGTTTAGTAATCTTATGAACACGACTTGTTTTTTTTATGAATTTAGAAACCGCGGAAGTGTTTCTTGGTTTAGTTATGTCCGGTACAACCCGACTTCACCACACAGACACAATGAGTCATAAGAATCATTCCGCCACATTTTATTTGATTTTCAATATTAAACAATAAAAATAGCCCAGCCAAACTTAAACCGAGAACTTTTTTTAGCCTTGTGGCTACGAGTATAACATCTTTTTGCAAACATATAAAAACTCATGAAATCTACCAGAAAAATGTGCATTCGTTTTGCTCCAAAAGAGATAAGTAATTACACCTGTGAGCATAACACAGCAAACACGAGCGATCTAATAAGCGATATAGTTTTTTTCAAGCCTCTTTGGCTTCTTGAAGTAACATCTAAACGGCGCAATATCAGTATCAGTATTGTTGTAATCGACGATTAAAGAATTCCTGTTCGTGTCTTCAAACGATTCGGTTAGCCTGCGTGTTCGATAGCTTGCCTCAAGGCAAAACAGCCTTCTTCTAGAAGTGTTCGAAACGATTTCGTGAAAGGTAAGTTTAATTAAGTGAACAAACAAAATATCTTTTTGAGTGTGGTCGAGAACAGACTCCGCGAATGTAGTTTCCCGTTGAACGTGGCATCTTAGTTAGGAGTTAATATGATCAACAGAGCACAGAGGTTTAATTACAAGTTAAACAGACACATGAGTATCAACGAACACGTTTTCGAAGATGAGTTCGACAGGAATCTTTACCTAACAACCGGTGCTGGAAAATTAATAAATTAAATTCTTGCCTTAAACGCTCTCAAACAACAAAAATATTTTCGTCGAACGCGGTACCATAGGCGATAATTGCTTGGACACGCCTTTCTCTTGATCTCAGTTAGCGTAAGATTTGCACGAATGCGCTTTTGTACGAACGGCAACTTGTTATAGAACCTTTTGGCACTCCCAAGTACTCCAGTTAAAACTGGAAGCATTTTTAAAATGTTAGTGAACGAAATATTGAAAATTATAACGACATTGCAAATATATTCTTCACTAGCTCCACGAATTGTGTTTGCTATCTACGTTCACCAGAGCAGCATTACATCACACCTTACTAGAAACGGATAAGGAGGGCTTAATAAAATTAAGAACGGGTGTTTTAATAACTACTTTTAGTTCCGAATGAAGATTCAACATCTCTGAAACTGATCTACTTGCAAAAACGAAAAATTTCTTTCGCTTATTTTCTCTATTCGCGATTTCATTTTTTTTTTCTTTTTCTGCGGATAATTAGTGTAGTGCCTGCATGGATCGTCATCAGACCGATTAAATTATCGCTAATGGCATTTCGTAAATCTAAGATGCATCGTTTCTCTTCACACAAAGAATCACAACTAAAAGGAAGAGATTATAAGTATTATAAAGGGTAAAGCTCAAACAATTAGCGAGCATTTTCAAAGAAGCTTCAGAGGATTTAGATTTCAGCACAACTCATGGAAGCTTTCGTGATGTACATTGGACACTGCAATATTCTTCTACTGACTCCATTCTCTACGTGGTCGCATATCGAAGACTTTTGTTTTAGTCACAGCATGGAGGCGAAAGTTACAAAAAAAGCTCGCACGGTTTGCGTGTTCCTTACACAGATCGCATTTTCTTTTAATCAAATACAAAGGAAGTCAGTTAGCGGACTACTAGAATAGTGATGCTTCGTAAGGCAAGAGCAGTGATGATACGCTAATGGTTCGAAATAGGCTTGTCACAAACCCAAGAATATTGTAGATTGCACATGTCAAAATGTAGAATAAGTTTGCTAAAAGTTGTAAGTTCGTGTCTCAGTATTTTGAACCGAAAAACATTTAATACACAAAAACACACAAGGAAGAATGCAAGGAGCAAACTTGCATTGGTTTTAGAGAAAAAAGAATCGGAAAAGTGTGACCATTCTTTTAGAGAACAAAAATAATGTCATGATTCAATAAAGACTTAAAGATTGTCTAGAAAACAGCTCGTGGGTGAAAACTTCACTAGAATCCATCTATACTGGGTAAAAAGAAATGTTTTCAATACTCATTTTGAGCAGATTTTTACCAACGCCATTGTTAATGCAAAACGGATCAAGTAAAGCACATTAAGGCTTTAATCTTTTTCTTATTATTTCGGGGTCATAGAATTTAAACAATTATCCAGCTTAATGTAGAGTTGGAAAAGTGTAACAGGCAGGAGACATTTTCCGAGCCTGTGACCTGAAACGATTGTATGCAGTCAATTAACCATTTTTCAAGATAAATTAAACAATACACTTTTCAGAGATGTATCAAAAAATCGTTTATGCAAGTAGTCTATACATCGCAAGACGATCTAACAAATCTGTCAATTGGTACCTTGAAGGAAATTTATCTTTTATAGTTCTTAATTTAAACAATGTTAAAATCATTTCAAAGACTTTGGCAATGATGCAAACGAGTCATGATTTCGATCCTTGTCTTTTAGCCACACGTTCTTTACTTCCTCAGCGACAGCTCAAGAAAAGCACATTAAACTGCTCCACAGTTATGCTTCATCACTTAATTTCTCTTCTTCTCTTGTCAGAATTTCCTTGTCACCACACATTGAATGTGTGGTGACAAGGAAATTCAATTGATTTTTTTCGCAAGGTACACAATAACCATCTACGGCTGAACAATACATAGGATTCTAACCTTTACACAAAGTATTTGACAGAAATCTAAACATACTTTTCATTAACCAAAAAAAGGTCAAAGGCTTTTAGTTTATGTTCATGGACATGTAGTTTAACAAGATTATAAAATTTATTCTGTGATTAACGCGTAACGTAGCTTTTGGTACTGAAAGATAACTCATGAATTACTCGATATAATCCAAGTCTATGTTTTCCTTGTCTTCTTTGTTAACACCTTATCATTTTCTATTTTTCCCATCTTAACAGCTAGAATTTTCTTTATACCCATTCTTTACTGTATAAAAAGAATAACGCTCAACAATTATGGATAAGTAAAGCAGCGATAAATTTATGACGTTTCCTTAGACAACACAAAGAAAAGTCGTTTCCTATACGATACTTCGGTAATAACCATCTGTTATTTTCACAGAATTCACTGGCTCTTTTTTGTTGCAATAAACGAAAAAAATGTCACTTAGAGTATGGCCACTCGCTAGTTTTACGTACGTTGTAGCTGCACGTCTGTTATTGAGGCTTAGAAAACTTTGCTTGGGCCATACA
The DNA here is from genome assembly GCF_958299795.1 of Porites lutea. Classification (NCBI taxonomy): domain Eukaryota; kingdom Metazoa; phylum Cnidaria; class Anthozoa; order Scleractinia; family Poritidae; genus Porites; species Porites lutea. The sequence continues at coordinate 2,279,262 of NC_133205.1, read as the reverse complement.
TTACTCGACGAAGAACTAATAAGCTACCAGCACATGATACCAAAACGTTTGCATTGTTACACATGTTGACGTACGCTTAAATAGTGATTTAACTTCTCTAAAATATCACTGAATATCAAATACTTGTGAATAAATAAGATTTGCTTGTACCACATCCTCACTTAATTAAGCTTAATATTCAAGTTATCAGTTTACGTAGTTTGTATCTTTTAAACTTCAAAGTCAAAATCAAAAATCAAAAAATCAAAAAATCAAAATCTCTTTGTAAAATCTTGAAAGCCTTATTGCACCAAGCAAAAATGCTTTCGACGAGGTTTCAATTAAATTTTAACATCTCCAGACACCACAGTTGTACTAGCGGTTTTGCAAGCTCGCAGTAGGTGTAAATGGCCAGTTACCTAAACTACAATTGCCAGTCTGAAATAACTGCTTTGCCTTTGCTTCGGTTGACATTTTCTGGTGAACCCATACTACGGAAATTGCATCATTTTTTTTGTCAGTTTCTTTACAGCAGTCCGATAGAAGGAGATTGTGCATAAATGAGGAGTAAATAATTTATAAAGTTGTGTATGTTCTAATAGCAGGATCTGCTATACTCTACGTTTGTTGTGGTGAAAAAGCAATGGGATTTCGCTAATTAAAAAATAAAGACAAGGTATCATTTTCAATTACACAAAATCTGATGCATTTTGTGGTTTCGCTGGTTAGCAGAAGTGTTCATGCATCTCGTCATGAACTTAATTTTACAAGAAAAAGCAACACTAACTCTAAATAATTGGAACTTCCGTCTAACCAATCCTCATTTCAATTCCCTTTGTAAACGTCCACGCTTTTAAGCAAGGCTCCCCAGGCGTGAGTCACGTCTCACTCTGTAGGTACCTCGCTTTTGGCATGATCTCGGCATGCACTTTTAAGAACTCGCTAAATGGACTCTTTTTTTTTTAAGAACCAGGGAAAACCACAAGCCATCATTATAAAGATGCTAACATTCTAAACTCGACCATATCTTGAGATATACTTACTTTATTGCCCAATAAGGGTAATTGAAACCAGTTGAATTGAAATCAGAGGCTCAAAAGGCTACTTCTAAGCGCGAAAAAAAAGCCTTACGATAAAAGAATATTTTTTGGTCAGTGGGGCAGAATGTATGCGAATTAGCAACAATCAAAAGGAAGCCCTTATCAACAGTATAACCAAGTTATAATTTCGAAGCAAAAGTAAAGAAATAGGGCGGTTAAGAGAAAAGCACATTGGAAAAAAGAAGTTAACATTTAATCTGATTACTTTAATGAATTACTCTGTGCAACCTGTTTATTTGCCAACAGAAGGGAGTAAGCAAGAAGTTTTTGCGAATTGTCCAATGAATGGGGAAGTGAAGCTATGCGAAACTTCACGTTCTTGTTTCTCCAACAACAAGGAACAGTCTTATGAAGGAAATCATCTTACACGTGATCGCTTTAGAATTTGCTTAATTTATAACGGAGCAATGACCTGCGATCTTTTTGTGAACTGCTGTCTCACGCGTGGCCGCAAAAATTCAAGCACAAGAGTACCGAAGCGTCGGTCGCCCGTGTTATCACGAAAATCTATGACTTGATTTCCCGAGAATGCAGCGCCGCATTACGAGCAGGACATTCATCGGAAGCGAGAGGAAGTTGTTTTTGTACATTGTATCTTTTGTAAGGCGACGAGATTCCATCGGTAATTAATAACGAGCTGCTCAATCCTGGTCGAGCAGAACTTAACTTTCCGGCATGGAGACGATTAAACGTTCCTAGGATTAGTTTATTTTATGATATTCGTATGTCCCTGTAATATTACTGGTGATAAGAAGACAATTATGAATTAATAAATCTCGAATGAACCGTTTCAAAGTCTGTACAAAAAGTTACAAAACTGACAGAGCCATGCAGCCCAATTTAATTTTTTTTTTTTTTTTTTTTTTGGCAGCATTTTGAAGTTCAATTGTCTTACTTCTTCTGTGGTAAAACAAAAATTAAATTGAAAGAACAGTTAAAATATTGGTTGAGTTTCTTATGCGTGAGAACATCGAGCTTGTCCCTTTTACAAACCTCCGCTGTACAAGTGTGCTTGAGTGCTATTGTTTTGCAAAACAGCTAATTCCAATCTCGTTAATGGTTAACTTATTTCTTTGAAAACTTGAACTTATAGTACTTAATTCATCAATTAAAGCGAATCACCCTTTCAAGACAAAAGTCATGACTTCCTAATTTTTCAGACTAATTTTTCCTAATTGCATCATTAACTATTCTTCGTTTTTTCTTCTTCGCATTCTACGTCTTTGGCATGAAACCATTCCGTCTATGCCGTCCATTGTCCTACAATTTTATCTCCACTGCGATCGGTCAAAACATTTACCGCATGAATCACTTGGCTTTTGGTGACTATTAGAACCAATATTTCAAAACGATCACTCTTTTAATTCCTTTCATCTTGCCAAGGTGGCATCAGAACGTAATAATTCATTTATTTAAAGAATCCACTTGAAAGCAAGGTGAACAATGACAGATTCCCTTTGGAAGAGGTTTAAGTCCAGTCACTTGCACACAATAATACAAAATAAGGCTCAAAAAGACTTGACGTTCATGAGATACACGTTTAGCATGTTTGCATTAATTTCTAATTTCATTGGCATAAACATAAAACATTAGTGGTCATAAAGCTTCTTTAAGTCAAGAAAGTCGAGTGAAATCGGTGAAACAATATCAAATGCTCGACCAAACACTTTTTGTCCACACCCAGCGGAAAGGTTTGTCTCCATTCTAAAGTGGATCGCCTATTTTCAAAAAAATGGAGTTACCTTATTTTTGAAAAGCCTTAATTTACACACAGAAACGCACACAAGGCAAAACATCTATTTTTCGCTCTCATTCCGTCGCAAATCTAAAAAACTGGGTAAGAGACATTCTTTATTTCAAATATTAATTTATACGATACAAATCTGTCATCAGTAAAGAGACACCGAGCTAAATGTTTCAAGGAAATGACACTCACAATAATCAGTCGACGGCATTTAACTATATTGTTGCTTCGATAGAAAAAGTCGCAATATAGTTGACATTAATAACCATTTATTACAATTTGAATCAATGATAAAAAGAAAAGGACAGCAATCAAATTATATTAGATCTGGCAAATCTAAGGACTTAGTGTATAAGAGCTAGAGTAGCAAAGTATATTTCAGCTAAGAAAATAACCTCAATGTAAAATTAAATTTCCATTAAAACGTGACATGGGAAAGTCTTTGAAGTATCTTCGTAAGGAGTTGTTCTAATGTTTTGGTGTTGCTTAGTTACAGATAGAAGAAAACAAAAAAAAAGATGACCGCAAAAGGAAAAGGAAGAAATAGACACATTGAGAAAAACAAAAGATGACAGAAGAAAAGAAGTAGAAGAATCATATTCAAGGGGATTTCACAAGCTGATCTAGATCTTACACTCTACGGCTACGTTTAATTTCATATTGTATTTACTATAGAATTAGGTGCCCAAGAACAGGGTAGTCTTTGAGGCGATTAGCGGCACGATTTTTGGTACCACAACGATTTAGGGGTGGATAACGGAAATTCCGTTTGGGAAGCGAAACTACACATTACTCAATTCCTCTATAAATATTTACAATTAAGTCCCGCCCTTCGCAGTGGGTATTAAGGATTCAGTTTAACGAAAAACTGTGTGCCGGTAAATCAGTCCACTGCAATTCCAGAAACGTGTCGTAGGGTACACGCGTTTTCCGAACTATAAAAGCCTTTTCCCCTTCGGAATTGTCAACCAGATGGTTGGTGTAGTTAGTTGCTTGTGAAAAAAAGATATTTTGACAAAAAACACTCTTTTCTCTTTTAAAATTTTGAGGCTTCTTTTGACCACTTTTGCAAGGCAATATTTGCAAGGTGGACAACTCAGGTACATCCTGATAAATTTGTCCAAACTAAGTCAGGTTTCAAACCAGAAAGATGAAAATTTTAAGACTAAGAGATCCGGGGATGAGAGGGTAAGGAAAAGAATCATCACACAGCTTGTTTTCAGGAAATCCCGTTTAAAACTGCCGCAACAAGTTTCGCGGCGTTATTTATCACTGTTAAGATGCCAGCCATAGTTTTTTTTAGCAAGACATTGCAATCATTATCGCAGAAACGAGTTTCCACATTTAGCACTTTTTAGACAGTGAGTCGAACCAACAATCTAACAGCAAACAAACTTCTCTTTTTCTTTAACAGTTATTTAAAAAAAGGGGGAAATCACATTTTGCACTTAACACGATAAGGGAAGAAACTAAAAGAGTGCGATGGGAAAACTATCCTAACCTTTTTCTTTTATTTACAATTCGAAATTCCCTTTTTGTGATCTGTCGTACACTCATATTCAGATTTAAAAGTTGGAAATGCGGGTTCATTGAGCAAACATTATCGGTTGTTGAGTGTTTCGAGTTTTATTGCCAAAACGGTTTCGTTTGTTAGCTTGGTGATCTTTTTCAAACAGCTCAAATTTTGGTATAAAAAGTTGACAAAGACGACTACCAAGCGATAAATTATTGACGGAAAAGATGCAAATTTCGCGTCTTTGCGTTGTTGTCTTGACGTGCGTGTGGATAGACTACCAGAAATTCTCTGTTTTCCTTAGGGATAGTAGAGTGAACAAAATACTCGAGCGCGGTGAAAATCGTCACTCGAAAGCAATGAAATTTAGGACTAAATAATTTAAGAACGTTTCCTGTTTCTGCAAAGTCCAGAACTCCTGAATTCTGCTAATGTTGAAATTCAAAACAACAAATATTGCCTCAGTTTTCCTCTAAAATAAAAGATTTCCTGTTACCTTTAACATATTTTCTTTACCTATATTTCCTCACTGTTGTTTCCCTTTTCACATTACATTGTTAGCCAAACCCTTACAAATTTCTTGAGTATATTGTAATATCACGTTATATTGTGTTAAGCCACTGTAATTTATTGTGAAAAATGGCAAAAAATATATAGACTTGTCTAGTGGATACAAGGGTGACAAGAAGATTCAGTGGAACAGGGGAAGAGTGAGAGTACTAATGTACATCTTAGGAATTCCACCTCCATCTCCCCACCCCCCTCCCCCCTTATAACTTGTGTGCAGGCAAATCTCCAGAAGCCTGTTTGTCTAAAGTCCAAGTAACACGTTTTAAAACTAGTACTAACCGACGGTTACGGAATGCAGGCCAGATTGGTTGAAGGTCAAAATGCTCTTGCTCAAAGGCTTTAGTTAGCATATTAAGTTTCATGTAAAGGAAGGGCAAAACGTACCTGATTAGTTTACAAGTGATAGAAGGACCAAACATGCATACCATGCATGCATGGTCAGATTTTCTTCCAGGCATTTCATTCATTCTCAGGGGAAGTTAAAACAAACGCAGGCTAATAGCAGCATGGAGATTAGGACTGTGGGCTCCTCTGGTTGCCTGCAATAATTTTAAAGCAAGTTGTCACTTTCATGCCCTAATTTATTTCTCTTTTTTCTCTTTTACGGCATTATAAACTGTACTTTCAAATCATTAAGACTTACCACACCTTTCAAGAAATGCTACTCAGGACCATCTTGAACTTTAAGGTTGAATATCTTTGGAGGTATATCTGTGCTATGAAATTAAAATATGCAAGACAGTATGAGTAAAGAAATATTTAACTTGAAACATTAAAGAGTGGAAACCCAGTATTTCGAACCACCTTAGAAAGTGAATTGCCTTGAATAATAACTGGGAGTTTTTAAAAATCTAGGGGTATATAACATAGTATTTGACTGGTAAAGGGAAGTTGCATTTGTTTTCAATATAAATTATCAGAAATTTCACAAAAATGAGGGTTCAAGACTGAAATCAGGATTCTACTGTATGAATTTTTGTCACTACACTGGCAGAAGGAAATTTTAGGTTGGCAGTTTTGCTGGGGCAAGAAATTCTTCTACATAAACAACTACATCACCAGAATGATAAATAAACACTTTGTTTGATGAATTCTTGTTTGATGAATTATGTTCTTTATGCTCCAAGGGAAAGGAAGAGGAGAGCTGGGGTGTGTGTGTGTGTGTGTGTGGGGGGGGGGGGGGAACTTGGGTTAATTTTTGCTGGGTATGTGCCACTGGGCTCTCAGAGCCCCTACCCCATTATGGTCTATTCTGTGGCCAATTACAGGCCCCGTCTTAGTCACTTTTGGGCAAATTTTCCCGATCCAAAACTTAGTCACTTTCTACTTATGTATTTATGTTATATTGACTGAATAACACTTAACTTTTCACCAACAGTACAAACATTCTGGTACGTTGATTTGCTAACCACAGATATGAACAACTGTCTTAACCCAAAAATCAGAAAATGTGCGAACCCATTCTAGTGACCCTATTGGAAATGCGACCCCATTATAGTCAAACCAGTAGTGAAAATGTGACCTCATCGAGCGGCACATCCCCATTAGCCTCTTATAAAGAAGTACCCCCCCCCCCTCCCCACTGCTAGGGAGAGGAGAGACCCTGGGAAATTGGAAGCCAGGAGTGTCCCAATATGGCTATGGGTGTTTATAGGTGTTACAGACTTGCTGGTATTTTAAGACCCTCATAGCACAAGCCAATCTCTATCAGACAACGTTCAGCTGCATTTTGCTGCGTGAATCTCAACTATAGACTAAAATCTCCTTTAACAGTTTCACTTTCATATATCGATAAAATTCATCATTACACTCACCACTCCCTGTAAAATGTTTTCCTTTTCAACAATTCTCTGTTTCACATCCCTTAGCCCAGTCTATAGTCTAGACCTTAACTGCTCAGAGTTAAGTACATCCCCCATTGGGCCATAGCAGCACATAACCTCCACAGCCCCACCCTCCTCCAACCCCCCCCCCCCCCCCACCCCCTTCCCATTCCAGAATAACAAGCAGTTTGTTATTTAGCCTTAATACACAACCGTCACAGGCATTCGCTCATTTTAAACGAAACCTGCATGTAATGAACCACAGCAACTTTGGGCAAAATTCTCACTGTCAGAACAAAGACTTTCCCCCTCAAATTCCTCCTCCTCTGAGCTGCGTCCGCAGGTCTGGGCAAAGGTTATCTTTTCCAGGGCATTGGGCAAATAGCGCGGATCGATAGATTACCTTCTCCAAGGCTTAAAAGCTTACCTGTATTAAATTTCGAGCTGAAAATTCTGCGGAGGTCTTTTGGAGGCCAGAAAAGCCGGAATGTGCGATGTGATCAGCGGTTTAACTACTCGTCATGTAACTTATTAGTATTCATAACATCCGGGACTGCAGGGATTGTTTCCCCATCCTCCTTTGAGGGTGGTGCGTTTTATTGCTCGTTTGGCGGCGATAGTTAGTGGTTCAGAAGTAACGAGGAAACTTTGAACCCCCCTCTAAAACAACTTCCAAAACAATCACTTCCGTCCACAACAAGTGAGTGAAAACTTACTTCCTGTTGAGTCGAGGAAAAAACAATAAGTTTAGATCGATTTGTCATGGACCTTGGAGAAAATTCCACTTTGCACGCCGATACAGCGCTGGAAAATGGAACAACGTGCGCCACGGCTACTGCCTTAGCGCAAGTGCTGGACTCGCAAGCTATCTCTAGTACCTCTCTCGCTACCTTCTCTGTCACCTCTGTTCCAGGCTCGGCAGGTTTGGCAGTTTTAACTCCATCTCTTGATGGTACAACAACTGTTACGTCTCTGCCAGGTTTTACGCTGTCTAGCTTTGATTCGGTGGACGTGAAGAATGTCAGTGAAGCCAGTGAATTAGCTGTTGCAACTGTAGGGGAAGATGGCAGGTTTGTTCCCAAGGATTAAGTACAGTACGTAGATATATGATATGCTTGAGCTTATGTAAAAGACGGTAAGATAGAAATTAGCTCAGTCTTAACTTGTCTTATGTTTTCAGTAATTGAAAACTGCATGTAGGTATATTTTGACTGAAACTTTTAATATCCATAAATCTTCCATTTTAAACAAGTGTAAACTATATTCAGATGTACATCAGTAAACTTGCACTTCAGACATAAGCAGCATGCTGTAAGCTTTGGTTGTAGTTGATATATTAAACTTTATGATGATGGTATCGACCGTGCATAGTCTCCATGAATCAGAAGATTTGATCAATCTTTATACAGTCTCACAGTCACTTTGACTCACGGCTTAATGTAAACAGTGCAAACTTAGAGTCTGCTGCAAGCTGGTAAAGACATGCCAACATTGGGAACGACTACAACTCTTAGCCCATTACTGGGATGCCAACCTCTGCAAAGATTTTCTCTTTTGCACTACCCCAGCTTTCATGGCTTTTAGGTAGAACAGAGTTCCTATTTTTATATACGGATGTAAATTTGATAAGATTACTGTGTTTAAATAAAGTTTTGCTTCCTTCCTTCCTTCCCCCTTCACAAGTAACTCACTGTACCAAGACACCCACTCATGACCCTGACAGAGCCCTTTTTTCATGAACATTAATCTTGTCAACTAGACTTAGAGTTTTTTGGCTAAAGTCACAAAAAGTTGACAAAAAAAGCAAAGGCACATGAAAAATTCTGCTGCCAAAAACCATGACATGGCCCTGAGAAACATAATAATTTTTGTGGGATCTAGAGGTTGAAATATGCTTTGCCCCGCAGCATTTTATTCTTGTTTTTAATCCCATGCAGCCTCCATTTTGCATCAGCCACTCACAATGCAGTTACCAGTTATCATGCACCACAAGGAAGCCAGTCTTTGCAAACATCTGAAGCTGATTTTGTATCAGACCTTAGTCAAGGTGAGTTTTGACCATCACTCTGAAGTGTAGGCACATCCCTAGTCCAAGACAGTATGCTCATTGACCAGTAGCAGATCTAGAAGACAGGCCCTGGGGCCCAGTGTAACCTTCTTTTATGGTCTGAAGTGTCAGTCATCTCTTTGCAACCCTCCCCTTCCCCCATTGGGGGGGAGAGTGGGTACAGAGATGGCTGATGTTTCAGACTACAGTTGAACCTCCATTAAGTTATCATCCTTGGGGTACTGGTAAGTGGCTGCTTTATAGAGGTAGCCTGCAGTGCAGGCATTTTCTTTGGGTGCGCGAATGTTTTTGCTTGCGAAAACGCCATGTTGAAACTCGCGAAGGAGAGGAGGAAATGGGACAAGTCAAATGAAGCGTGGGAGGGGGTGAAGAGAGAGAAGAGAAAACATTTTTTTGTCCCCTCCCCCACTCCCCCTTTTTCCTTCTTTTGCCCTAGCACCTACCCTGAGGTTTACTATTTTTACTCTCCCCAATCTTCCTCCAACATAAAATCAAAGATGGTGGTTACAACAATACGAACATAAACAAGCAGGTTTCGCCCACCCAAAATATGCCTGCACTGCAGGCTATTATAGAGGTTGGCCACTCCATAAAGATTAATCATAAAGTCATGAAATAAACATGTGACGGAAGCGGCATTTACTGGTCCACAATCAGTCGTTACCTTCTATTCCGGACTATTCCTCCATATTTTTAAAATAAAGTCACTACAAGTGTATCAGGCACTTGATGACGGTGTAATAGAGGTGACAATAAAAGGAGCACTCTCGTCGATTTAAAATACTTTTCTACACTTATTTCAGGACTTGGAACACTGGCTGCTAATTAATAGAGGTTCAACTGTACTCAACTCTTATTTTAGACATTAAAACTGAGACCCACGGGACTGAGGTGCTGAGATCCTTTTTTTCCACCAGAGGACACACCCATCGTACCTCAAGGTCCATATCCTCCCGGTGCACAATTATATGGATTTAGGAGGGAAGGGTGGGTTATGATCATCAGGAATTTTGAAGAAGAAATTACCTGTATACCTGCTGTTCTTCAAAATCATTTTCTAATTTATGATTTCAGTGGAAATTCTGAGTGGAGGAGAGAGTGAAGGAGGTTCTTTGGAAGAAACTGTCTGCCAAGAAACTCAAACACCCCAAGCTGTCTCAAACTCTCATGGTGATGTGGAGAAGTCAGTGGTAAGATTGTAATGTTTTAGTTTTAACATTCACGCAAAATATTAATATTGGAATACTGAAATCTAAAATGCTTTACATGTACTTTTGCTTTAATTGTACTGACTTGTATCCTGGGGAAGGAACCCATTCTGCCAGAAGAACGACTGGGATGCTTGTCGGACAATTAGAAGACCATATTATTAGAAGTCGGATTATTAGGAAACCAATCTGGGCAAGGATTGAGTAGAGAATTTAAGATAACTACAAACATTAGTGTTAAGCTACTCTTTTGGCTGTCGCTTTTAGAAAAAGAAAGGTGGTTGGCCAAAGGGAAAGAAGAGACGAAAGACATTCCGCGACAGCAATGCACCCAAAGCTCCCCTGACTGGCTATGTGAAGTTTCTCACTGAACAGCGAGAGAAGGTTAGGGCAGAAAACCCCGAGTTGAGTTTTCCTGAAGTAACAAAGTTACTTGGTGCCCAGTGGAGTAAGTTGTCTTCTGAAGAAAAGCAGGTTAGAACATGTTTTTGTCCTTCTTCTTGTCTTTTCTAGACTATAAACCCGTTAACTCCTTAAATAGTGGTAAAAGAAAATATTTGCAAAAAAATTCAAATATTCTTTTTTTAGTAAAATCCTAAGAAAAAATGGTAATATGCAGAAGTTTTATTTGAATGGTAACACCACAGGATTTCGTCCACAGATATAAATTATAATCTTGCCATAATAATCTTGGTCTAGTGTTGAAAGGTTAAGCTGGTACTTGCATAAGCTGGCCAAAATTACATGTATAATCTGACCTTTAGGCTAATTCTTTGTACCTGGCAAAAGGCAATATGCACATGATCATGCTTGTGCTTTTGCTGTCTTTTTTTTAGCAGGGAGGGGGGTGTTCAAGTTTAACTTCTGGTTCGCTAGGAATAATAATCTCATTTCACCCTTTCTGAAATTCAAACAAATGATTTTTAAACTACATGTATGCTCTTTCACCCGTAATGGCAAAACTCCAACCTCTTGGACAAACCAGAGGGATCGCTTATACTTTGTTGCTAGGTGCATGGATACATTGACTTCTAACTCTAAGTTGTGTTATAATGACAGTTCTGTAGATAAGCAGATGTCCCTGTATTATTCCACGTTTACATATAACCTAGAATCTCAGACAAAAACCTTGAATCACTTTGGAAAAATTTCGCTCCGTTCCGTTTCCCCCTCCCTTTTGCGTTGCAGACGGAAAGGGAAGCGAATAAGTGTTTCGAGGATTTTTAGCGAGGACTGTAGCTTTCACCAGCAGCTAATGACAATATTTTTTTTTACTTTTTCTCTGAAGAGATACTTAGATGAAGCAGACAAGGACAAAGAGAGATACATGTTGGAGTTGGAAGCTTATCAGAAAACGGATACTTACAGAAGCTTTTTGAAGAAGCAAGCAGAAAGAAAGAGAAAAAGTTAGCTACTCTTGTTCCATTATTCTGGTCTAATCATAATGAGAAGTGGAAGACGACTGCTAGGCGAAGATCGAGTAGATTCTTATTGAGTGCTCATCAATTGTCTTTTCACCGGTTTGTTAAGTAGTTGTGATCATTAGAGTCAATGCTGTCAAACCTCCTCCCATAAATCGCCTAAACAAAGTGTTTCAGTTATTTTTAAAAAACAATTATAGCTTCGCCTTAAAAGTTCCTTCCCTAACAAACCACGTAAGCTTGACGCTTCCAGGATCTACTTCCCCTAGGCCAAATCTCCTCGAATAGCTATGTTGGTACTTTCATGTCCCCTTGATAAGGAAGGACGAAGACACTAAAAAATTGACCAGTTATTGAAATTGTTTCTTATAAAAAAAAAAAAGAATTTTGTAACCCGCAAACAAATCCAGCCCAAGCAGTCCCTTAGGAATGACGCGCGGGAGAGCATGTTAGGGACCTGGCTGGAGTTGCGATCGGAGTTTGAACCTGCAGCCTCCCGCGGGTGTGCCACAGACCGGCGCCTTCCAACTGAGCTACTAAGAGGTGGACTTGCGCTTTTTAGTTAAACGTCGTTACTATAAAAACGTGTCACCGTCCTCAACGGTAAATCTAGCTAGTTCCAGGCGTTCAGATAGTAGAGCGCGGCAGTCAGTGGGGAGCTAGTTAAATTGTACACCGGGTCTCCCCTCGTTTTTTTTTTCCTTCGTGAATGTTTCTCCCGCGCTCGACTATCTGAACGCCTGGAACAGGCTATGGTAAATCGCTGATTTGTGTTCGGTGCTCCCATTCGTAAAGCCTGGGAAAAAGGAATAATCGTGGTAATGGGCATGTGTGATGAGTACAAAGAATTAGTAATTGGCTATCCTTTGCTTTTGAACGAGATGCCCAACGAGTGTTTCAAATAACTGTCTCCTAAATGTCATTTCTTTCCTTTTTTCAGATTTAGAGAACCCCAATGGATTCGACTCTATTTCAAACGGAATCGAGGTAACAACGGCTATTCTGTCTGCTGAATGAAGAAGTGGCATCCACGTCACGTGATGTCATTTTTTTTAAGAGAAGAATAACTCTTGTCTTTGACCCACGTTTGTGATACTCCTTATATCCGAGCCTACTAAAGAGTTTTATTTATATTATGACTTCATCAAAACGAAACATTCAAAACTCACGCACCTTTTTATCGTGTCGTCTGTAGAAATAATGTAACTGACGCTGAAATTAAATTGCACTAATTGAATGTATACTGAAAACGATGTTTGTAAAAGTGACATGTTTGTGGTCTTATGTAGCTCTGTGCAGAGGACGATCTCTATTGCAAGCCGTGCAATCAGTACTTCAACAACCTTCACAACAAGAGAGAGCACATTCTTGGCCGAAAGCATAAGCAAACAGTATCAGGAAAGTTAAACGAAAGCGAAGAAGAGGAAGATTTACCAGGATTTAACGCTCCCGTCTTCACTGAAGAGTTTCTAAAACACAATGAAAGTAAGTGCTGTTTCCTGTTACCCACGACCAACCTCTCTTTGCTTTGGAAAAAGCCTACTAAATTACTTCAGATTCTACCTAAAAAGAAGAACACTGACAGTCTGTTTATGTGAGGTGAGTCGGCCCAGTCTTAGCCAAGTCTGACTGGATAAGAACGTGGAGCTTAGTGTAAACGCACTTGAGCAAAGTCCACTAGCTGAGCGCGTTATTTCTAGTCTCGATGCCTGCGAGGAGATGAACTTTGAAAGCATCAGAGTCGATGAGAACCATAGTCTCATTTCGCGTTTAAAATTACCTCTGAATACAAACACCAAGTACCCAACCTAAAATATATTATTAATATATTCACAAATGCCAGGAGGAAGAAGCCTGATCTTAAGATAGAGGCTAACCCTGTAAAAATTCATCTTGATGCCTTTTATTAAAGCGGTCATGACACAACTCGAAACAGATTTATTAAAGTTTTTATGAACACTAATGAGAACCAGGTAAAAGCATTAAACCTGGCGAGTTGATAGGAGCGTATCAGTGAGAATTGTGAAGGCAGCGCTTAAGGTCCAAGTATGAATAAACGAAGACTAAGCAGATCATCTGCTTCTGAGTGTACACGAGTGGAAGAGAGGACATGACTTTTGCATTTAAGGAAGAGCTCATTCAAATCCCGTCATCTTTTGAAACTCTCGCTATTAACTAAGTTGGTTTCCCCTTTTGCATTTCAGTGCGTGAAGATGAACTAAGACAACTCCGCAAAGCGGCAACAGAATTTGAGGAACAAAATGCAGTCAGTTCCAAACACGTGGAGAACTTAAAACAAGCAATAGCAAAAATCGAAATGGAAACAAACCAACAAAGAAACGCGAACATGGTTTTACATAATCACTTAAGTAATCTCCGAGCTGCGCTTGTTCAAGCTTTTGCGAACTTGGTCTTGCCTGGCTCAAACGAGGTGCCAACGTTAGATACTATAGACTCTTACATGGCAAGACTGTATTCAGTCATTCTGGATTCTCCTCAAGAGAACGAGGGACTCATCACCAATGTGCGAGAGATTGTGTCTCGTCTTGGCGGCTTTCCAAAGTAAGTTGGGTGTGGTACATAATTTGGTGTAGAGTTAAGACTCAAATAGTGCCGACGTCAGAGTTTCAGAACCTTTAAGCTTCATGATTTTTGTTGTTAGCCTGCGCAGCTGGTGGGATTCTCGGCAGGTAGCTGTATTTCCCACGGGTAGCGAATCCGACCCTAAAATTATAAATATTTATCATTACCCACAATACGTTTGACATTGCTGATGCATTCCAAGCACTATGTAGAACGCGTGTCGCCCGCGCACCCCACTAAATGACGCAAAATGCCCCCCCACCCCCCGTAGCTCAATGTTCACGTCATCAACCCTGTAATGTATGGGGGAGGGTTTTGGTATGAGGTCTAGCCCCCTTTCCTCTGCCCTGCACATGTTCTTCACAGTACATCGCGAAGTACTAAATGTAGGAGTTTGCTAAAAACCTCTGAAAATGTCCACCTAAAGCGTCACATTACTATAGTTTAAAAACTTGACTTTTCGAGCGGTTTCAGTTTTCAACGTATACTGTTATTTACGTCTATTTTTTTTCCCTTTTTGCAGCGATGCGGACAAAGGTTTGAGTTTATCGGAATAGAGACGAAAAACTTCGCATGTTTTCATCATGGAAGGGACGTGCTTCCCCAGCGAAGCTTTCGGAGTCTTTCTCTGGCCACACGACCAGGAAATGATAAATAATACCGCGACCATCAAAGGTGCTGCATGGTGCTGTCTGTGTTTTAAGGTTGTGCTATTCCCCTTGTTAATCGTGGGGAAAAGTGAAGAAAAACTGAAGTTATTATTTGTCTCAAAAACAAACTTAATTGTTTTAGATTATGGTCGGTTTGGAATGTGTCGACTGTGATTACGGCACAAGTTGGAAACAGTGCAGTTAGACTTGTCAGATGCTTTCCACAGCTCTACCGGTGCAAAAGTGGTTTCTCTTTATACTGGTTTCATGGATCCTTTGACGCAGTTGTTTAAAATCATTATTTAAATTTTCAATATCGTCTTGTTTCTCACGCTGTAGGGAACAGCAACGAAAAACAAAAGCTGTAAAGCCCTTGTGAAGAAAGCATGCGGGCATGCGAAAGTAATAATAACTACAGGATATTAATCTCTGGTACACAAGTGCCAGGTTTCATAGTTTTACTTCAGACAAAACGACTGCTTGGGAAGCTAAGGGAAGGTCAAGCCTTTTCATGAACCGAGTATTTCCAAGAATTATTCCCCTAATCGCGAATGTCAAGGAATCAGCGGTTACCCGACCGCACTGCATCCCGGGACATAAATATCCTCGTGTTTGGCTCCGACAGAATTCTTGACTCAGTAGGAAAGCTTGTGCGTCGTTTGTTGGAAGGATACATGCGTTGTAACGTTAAATGGTGAGACGAGGACTTTACTCTTAGTTCAAACTTTACTTAGAGTCTCGCTAAACTAACAAAAGTAAGTTACAAGACAAAAAGAATGTTGATAAAGATTTTCAGACGGCTAAGAGACAAAATAAAACTTCGTTTCTGACCGCCCTTTGTTGTTTGTCTGCACTTTAAACCTTTTGGATTTGTAATTCCATTCAAACCTTGGGTGTTATGTATTCTCCTCAATTGTTACAAACTTTGAAAAGCACAGCTTTTATCTTTTCCGTTATTCTGAGTTCGCTCGCCGTATAGTTATAACTGAGGAAAAAAGCCGGCGTCCAACATATGGTACTTTACTACTCATGCGCACCTTCACAAACTTAGCAAACTAAGAGCAAACTAAATCTTCCACCAGCGTAACGCTAAGCTTGGAGGCCTGAGCTAATTCACTGAGGGACCGGAACTGGTTAAAGCAAGCAAGCTGCGCCTCCCTTCAGGCCCTACTTTTCCCACCTTGTCTTCCGTGTACTTTCTCGTATCCGACCTGTGCCCCACTAAAGAAAAAATTCACAGGAAATCTCTCGAATCTCGACTGAGCCCTGGATTTTTCCGCGCCACCATCATTTCCCGCACTTTTTTCCGGTCTTTTTCCGGGTAAGCCCGAGTCCCTCGCGGTCGACACCTCAGAAGGAAATGAACAGGAGGAAATATTTGCCGCTTCATTAGTGCGTTTCTAACCGACATTACAGGAAATACAGAATAGTTTGGAGCTTCGACTTTCTTGCAAGTAATTTCTGACCAAAATGGAATTCCGTGCAGGGAAAAACGTGGTAAGTTAATATGAACAGTTTATTTGCATAAGAGAGTCAGTTAATTAGACCGTCATGCGTCGCTTGTTTGAACAGCGTGAATTCCACGTAGATGGCGAGCATGATTTAGGATTCACCTTTAGTACCTTATAACCTAGCTACTGTATTTAGATAAGTTTTCGAACCTTTAAATTTTAAAATTGGAGCCATCTGTCAAGAATTGTGTCCTTTATGTCACCATTGAACTGTCTGAGGCTGTTAACTAGCGACTCTTACTTTCCTCCCCAACATTTAAACTTCTCAAAATATTATTTCCGTCAGGAAATATACGAAAAAGATAATAAACAAAATTTATTTGCCCTCAAAAGTAAATCGCAAATCACCTGTAAAGCGGTCAACCAGCGGGGGGAGGGGATTGTGATGGGGGGCTACTGATTCAAGCACACTCAGTTGAGCACATCAAAAGTCTGTTTTTTTGTTACACTCCGTATGATATATCAATAAAAGTACTGTTAGTGGTATGAACTGATAGTTGTCGACTGCTTTTAAATTGACTCTTTTAGCTCACGTTGAAGAATCTGGCATTTTATGCGTTGACTACACCGGACAAGAGAAGCGGTCTGAGCCGTCTTCAATCAGCTTGCGTTTTAGGGGACGTCGAAGCCGTCAATGTAATCTTGAATTACAGTCCAGACAAACTTGACAGTGCTATAGCACTGAGTATCAAAACTAGCCACCTCGCCCCCTTTTTCCCTGACGAGCCTGTTGTGACTGTTTTGGGACAACTTGCTCAAGAATCTCCACCTCACAAGCTTATCAACCAACTTGTTGAAAACATTGTGAATATACATGACGCTTCCCTTCTTCACCTGGCTGCAAAAACGGGCAACGCCCAGCACCTTCAAAGGCTTCTTGATAATGGCGGTGATGTTGACTCAGCGTCACCAGAGACGGAAAATGGAGCCACGCCCCTGATGCTAGCGGCTAGGTTTAATGATGTGCACGTTGTTGAATTTCTTGTCGAAAGAGGTGCCTCTTTAGAGAAACACGATAATCAAGGTTACTTTCCTATTCATCATGCTGCATTCGGTGGCCAAGCGGGGAACATAGCACGCTTGATAGGGTACGGAGCCGATGTCAACGTGTTGAAAGAGCGAGAGCAATGGTGGTCCGTCAGTGATCAATTATCGCCTATTTTTTTGGCTGCCGAGTATGGTCACTCAGAGGCTGTTGATGTTTTGCTGAAGCACGGTGCTGATTCGAATAGTCCTAGTAGATATGGTGTCACACCTCTTCATATAGCTGCCACCAATGGCCATCTGGAAACCACACAGCTGTTACTTAGAAATGGTGGAAATTTAAACAGCCGAGATATCGAGGACTTTTTGCCACTTCATCGTGCCGCTGAAATGGGGCATACAGACGTGGTGAAGTTCATTCTTCATAATGGTGGAAGTATAGCAACAAGGACTGGTGATGGGCAGACACTCCTTCATTTGGCCACTTGTCTGGAACTAGTGAGTTATCTTATTCAGAATGGCGCTGATGTTAACGCGCGAGACCACAGGAGACTGACCCCATTGCAAGTCGCTGCGGAAAGAGGGCAAATTGACACTGTCAAGTATCTTTTGTCTCAAGGTGCAAATATCAACCTCCGGGATAGGTTCGGTTGCTCAGCTTTGTATGACGCTTTGAAAGGAGGCCATACTGCGACTGCTGACGTTTTGATCAAAAGAGGCTGCGAATTGAAGCTTGTGAACGATGAATGCTGTGCGAAGAATCTTATCCCGCCATTGCTGTTAAAAGCAGCTTCAGAAGGTCGCACAGATCAGTTAGATCTTCTTTTCCAAACCGGGATATCTGTAAATACAAAAAGCATTTCTGGAGAAACCGCTTTAAGAGTCGCAGTTCGGCGTGGACACTGTTCTACAGTTGCGTTTTTGGTAGACCGAGGAGCTATCATCGATGAGGACGACACTCATGAAGATCTCCCTGATGATGATAAGGAAGAAAACTACGACAGCTGCAATGACATCAAGCAGCATCTACCCTTATGTTGGATAATGAAATTGGGCCAAAGTGGTGAATATTTGCCTGACTTTTTAACAGAAAGAAGAGCTTTTATTGTTCAGTAAAAATGGTATTTGCTCTATAGATCTTCCCATGGTTCCCAATATTCAATACAACAAATGGTGATTCCACCAAAAGAACGTCTAAGCAAGTACTTTTTAACTGGCAAGTGGAAAGAATATTTCAGTTTACACTAAAATAAGGATGTACATTTAGGTTTCAACGCTTCGTTTCCTGGGCCGGGTCAGCTCAAAGCTGGATTAAGATAGCCTAGGGTTAGTGCGAAATTTGAATTCAGATATGGAAGCTTAAAAAGCAAATTCAGTTTAATTCTTTTTGCCTATAATTTGATGAGTGGATGCTCTAAAAAGAATAATGAAATTTATTCCAGAAAATGCTTTTGAACAAAAGAAAAAGAATCCCGGATTAAAATTTAACCTCAGGCTAGCGCTATATAATCGGCCTTCGAACAACTGGACCCTGCGCTTTATCGCGTTCGACGTTAGGAGAACGCATCCTAACCTGTTTGGGGTCGACTGTGTCACAAAGCGGTAATATTTTTTTCGTTGTGCGCGCACGTTATTCGTGTCCGCTTTGAGCAGTTGACGGGCCGTTTTGAATTAATAAGTACACTTCGAGATCTGCAACCGATTTTCTGGACTAATAAACAATTCTCAAATATGAACACAAAATTGCTATAATTTGTCTGTCGTCTAGGGAACCACTCCATGATTATCCGTACATTAAAACAGGTAGACACATTTCAAAGATTGCTGTGAATGTCGGAACATGTAGTCAAGAAATCTGTAATCAACTGAATAACAACACAGGTTTTTTTTCTCTTGCCCTTTTGATTTAAATTAAGACATACCGTAACGCTTAGAATTCTGTAATAAGGTAGCAAACAAATATAGGTTTTTCAATGATGACGGATTTAAATATCACTTTTAAACAATGTCCCTAAGTAATGGTGTTGATCTTTTGTCTCTAGTGGTCTTAGTGTGGCTATGACTCTCAGGTTTAAAATTCCATGGCAAAAATGAACTTATTTTGATATCAATCCAATAAATTGTTATGTGGCGATTTCCTTTTTGCAGTATTTTATGTTAGTTGTTAATGATCTAATAAATGTACCTTGTAAAACGGAAAGTATAGGAATGCGTTATTGCTGCCGGAATTACCACAAATAGAGTCACGGCTGCAGCTCTGTGTAGGATCCCTACGAAAAAGGAGATGTAGCAACCCTAGAGAAAGTGCAGCGTAGGGCCGCACACTTCGTAAAAGGCGACAACAAAAGAGAATCCAGTGTCACGCAAATATGCGATCTCGGATGGCAGAGCCTCGAAGCGCGCCGCCTATCCCTCATGTACAAGATTGCCCACGGCCTTTAATTGTAGACGGCGTTGAAAGTCAGGGAGTGTTTACAAGTGAAAACCGAACAGGCGCGAGTTTCATACCGGGATGACTTTTCTATTTCGTATCGCGTTTACATTATGACTGGGTCATTTCATATCTCGTTATTTGAAGATACACTTCATGTTGAGATTCAAAATCACAAACATTACGCATGCGCTACCCGTTCCAGTCTACCAGCAGACCGATTTCACACCGAAACGTGTGGTCATTTCGCGTTTACATGATGCCGTTGCGAGATTTCGTACCGGAGTGAGATTCTCGTCCCGGTCCAACAACCGGGTTGAACTCACGCCGGGGTCACTCGCGCCGGCATGACATTTTCTGGTGGTATCATGTAAACAAATGTAGGGCCATGAGAGGGAACCGGAGTGAACTCACTCCGGCGCGAAAGTCACCCCGGTATCATGTAAACAGCCCCTCATTCAGATCCTGGTCAGGAGTGGGCGTGCTACTAGACAATCCCAAGGTCAAGACTACGTCAGGAATATCCTAGTGCTCAAGAGCTGTTACAGAGCTTCATTCTTTCCTCGCACTGTCCTAGAGTGGAATCATCTGCCCCCTCACATTCGGAACGCTTTTTCTCTTGACTGCTTTAAGTCCTCCCTTATGCGAGACCAAGACACTAACGATTTAAATCAGTAAAAGCCATTGACTGAATAAACGCTGACCGCTGACCGTTCCTTGTGCACATATATCCCGTAGCTATCCTGTGTGGGAGATCTTCATAGTATTAGATTTAGATTTAGATTTAGATTTAAACGCCTGGCGTGAAGTGAATGAACAACTTTTGGTCAGGTCATAAGTTAGCCTGTGAGGGAAGGGGGCGGCTGTACATAATACACAGGCTAGTCATCACTAAGGTACCTCCAAGCCCAGCAACAACCACAGGACGAAATAACGTGTTTCCGTATTTTGTAAACTTGACGGAAACGGGAAGTTGCTTATATCCGTCACGTTTCCGCCCTGCGGAAACATGGTGATCTAGTTTTCCATGTACGGGACGTGTTTCCGTCACGTTTCCGCGACGGAAACGAACGATCATGTTTCCGCCACATTTCTGTTATCACATTTCCGTTCTTTCTTGTTTCCGTTACGTTTCAGGTGACGCATTTTTTTCTTTTTTTTTAAACCATGTCCAAGATCGCATGATCAATGTTTCAGAAAATTTGCCTTTGCGTACAATTAAGGTGAATAAAGGTAAATTTACTCTTGAGATCGGGCTATAAACGGTTCTCATGCATTACTCGCGCGCGTTGCATTGATGCAAAGACTGTGAAGCGTGCGAGGTTGGCATTGCTTTCGATTCTAAATGATAAAAATCGCAGAGATTACCAACAGCTTTCGATATTTGCCAGATTGATGTCAATCAGTACTGGCGTAAAATAAAATACTCTTAGACGGAGAATACAAGAGAGAAAATAAGAGGGAATGGGGCCTAGAAGAGAGCGGAGTGCTGGTCAGCGGACTTTTCTTTTGCTCATGCTCATTGCGGTCATTCTTTTTGGCGTCCATTTTGAAAGTGATTGCCGCGACTTCAAATTTGCCAGCTTCTGTAGGTTCTAGGAGCGTGGAATCGGTATATTTTTGCTTTCTAATGGCACTACAAGACATCTAAGGGTTGTTATGTATATTTGTCGACCCACCGGCCTTCAGTAATCGATCGCTTCCCTCGTAAAGCGACTCTTCTGACACAGTTGAGCAGAATGTGAGACAAAAACCTCGTGATGAGCAAGCATAATTTGAAAGTTGGAGTGTTTTACCGTGCTAAGCTATCCAAGGCGGAGGATTGTCACGGGGATTACAGATAGTAAGACGAGGTAAGCTTAACAGTTTTCCATATTTCATTTTTGTGGTCTGTAACATTTGATATAATGCTTGGGAGACATATTTGTTGACACAAAGCTGTGATTGATAAGTACAGTAATTTCCCAAGCAGGAAACTGCAACATAATGAACCTGAATCATTTTACTAAACAGAGCAAGGTGCTGCGCTGTGAGGCCTGTGAAATGATTGTAGAAAAATGGTCAGAGGGTTCCAGTGGTTTTGTTACAAATAGTATATGGTGAGTCCTGGGACTCATCTCATAACCAGTGAGTCCCAGTTCAAAAAACAGGGAGTCCTTAATTGAAAATGCTTGGTATGGGCCTTTTAACCAGACAGTTAATCTGGAGACAGACACCAAAACTCTTATTACAGTTTACTGAAATCAAAATATAGTCCTTCTATATATTTAAAGCACAAAAAGACTAAAATAAATATACATCTTTAAACAACAGCTACAGAAATCACACAAACAGGATATTCTACCAAAAAATCTTCGAATCGATCGATCATCCTTTGTATCCTACAGGATGCGTGCCATGAATTTTTTTGCGTCTTTGAGGAATTTTATGTGTGAGTGATGCAAGACGCAGAGGTAACAAAATCACTGGGGTTCAAAACCATTCCAAATAGTGCACAGGTTTAATTTACTGAGAAAGACGGAAAAAGATATTGTTGATCGGTTCATATGTCTCGGAAGCCCCTACACAGAGTTGGGTAAACAGCGAAGTCCAAGTATGTATGCTATGGAAATACAAAAACATTTAATTGAAAATCAGGTTGTTGAGCAACAAAGGTTCATTGAGTCATGTATTGACACGTGATCTCGGTTACTCGTGCAAAAAGTTGACAAATAGTTCCAAAAGAGAACTTATAATAAGAATATAACAATGCTTGACTGAGAATGCTCAAGAAAAAGTTGAAGAAAGTATTTTTTTTTCAGTAACTGTGATCCCAGGAATAGGCACTTCTTTGACGAGAGCTCAGTGATTAAAACAACTGGGAAGTGAAGTTACTTTTGAGCAAACTTGTGAAGTTCAGTCACACCAAAGTTGACAACTATGTCTTGAAGTTCGCAATTTGATTCCCTAACTTGCCATGTAATTGGCTACTTCATAATGTAGTACCCAATTTCCCAACGAACTTTACAACGTGGCGTGGTAAATAGTTTGAAATCGACTGTAAAAGAGTGATCCAGACAATACTGAATATTGTGACACAGCCCCTTTTAAGTCTTCATTTCAGTGGACAGCAAAACCAGCAGTGGAGTTAAACTAGTAAAACCACTTTTATTTATCCTGTATAACCCTGCAGTTGTATGCAAGCATCATATTGACCAGGGGGGAGGGGGGTACTCCTTAAATAATTATGTTCTCTTGAAATCCAAACAATGTTCCCACAACTTGCAAAGCAACCAGCAGATTTGTTTACTGATCATTCTTTGAATAACCAAAGATTGGTGGTTTTGAGATAAAAACTGAAAAAGGGAAATTTATTATAATTTGGTTATTCACAAGCTAGTGTATTGATATAATGCTGCTTTTCAGACAACATATTACGGCATAAGGACACATCATTGGCAATATAGACAAAGTGAACAACAGTTTACTACACAACTGTGAAACAGGCACTTTTAAGTGATTTCAATATTATAATTCAAGGAACTGAACTTTCAGGAATAGTTTTGCTTTGTTTACTAGGTTTGTTGGATTTTAAACTTTGAATTTAAGTTGTTGAACTGACTGTAATAAACAGAGTGAAATGTTGAGAAGTGAATTTGTTTATTCAGAATTATAAGCTCATATTTATAAGCTCTATAGAATAGTAGACTTTGTTTGACTACATTTGACACTTTTTCCAGTGTTTTTTATCAGCATCATAACTACAGTAATCTGATATCCACACTCATAGCTCAGCATACATTGTTGTCAGTTAAGACATTACATGGTTGTAGTGACTGTCAATTGTTTTTTAGTTTCCCTTGCAACTTCAATACCAAGAAACAATTACAACATGTGAAAAAATTTTTGTCAATTATTGATTTATTTTCCCTGTCGGTTCACCTCTCACTGCTAGAATATTTACTTTAGGAAATACATGTACATGTATATCCAGCATATCACATTGAATGTTTGGCTTTCAACTAGATCAAACTCTTTCAAATGAAAGAGTTTGATGTAGCTCAGCCATTCAACAAAACCCACTCACAAAAAAAAATTGAATAGATCATTCGATTTTTGAAGTCAGTCAAACGTTGAGTTGGGTTATCGAACAAAGTGGAACTCGTATAAGGAATACTTGAATGGAACAAAATCAAATGTTTCAGTTCTAAACAGTTGATGGCAAGTGTGTTAGTTATTGATCTAGTGTGAAAGCATTTAAGGCGATGCAAGGTCCTGCTTCTTTTATTATTTCCATTTCAGAGTTAAATTCTAAAATAAACATTTTCTGTGAAAATGTCAATACATTCATTTTGTTTACCAAGGAAAAAGTCTTTAAATCTGCAAGTTGAAATCATCTTGAGAATCATCTCAATTATTACTCGATCTTCACTCCTTAATTGGCCTCAATTGTAGCATATTCTGAATCCAGGACTTGTCAGATTTCCCTGGCTTGTTGAGTTGACTCAGTTTTCACATTTGATTTTTTTTCCAATATAATTTGGTTTGTTTCAATTTTGTTCCGGCAAAAAACTCTCAAAAAAACTGGTTTGATATTGTTTTATGGCCAAACTGTTTTGTTCGGGGGAGTTTGATAGGAATTTTGTTTTGTGTAATACATTGTACACCAGAAGTATACATTTACTGCAGTAAATTATCTGGTGCCCACCAGGGTGATCGCTTTACAAGTTGTGAGAACATCATTTCTTGCTCCCAGACCATGTTACTTTCCCCTGCCTCCCCTGGTATTGACCCTGTACGTGTAGATGATAATGTGCAACCTGGGGGAGGTTGTGCCCTTGAAAAATAGGCCTTTTTGTCACTGACACTGGGAATCATAGACAGCCTCTGTCTACATTTACATGTAACCCCCTGGTCCACTGTCTTAATGCTGAAGGTTGCGAGCAACATAGTGTACTAGCTATTAGTATGAAACACAACTGTATGTTAATGTAATGTGATTAATCAGGGTTGTCAGAAAGTTTTGAAGTGCATGTAGACGGCTGAGTTGTCGAAGTAGGCGGCCAGTAAATTATATGTATATTACTCATTTAGTATGTTTTATTCTTATGAGAATATCTACATTAGTGAAGTAACCTTACTGCTGAAAGGTCCCCCCCCCCGACCGATAGCCTGGGGAATAGCCTCTGTGTTTTACTTAAATAGCACTTTGTTTTGTTTTTCATACAACAGGCAGATCACCTTGATACGTGATGTTGGTATGTGATGTTGTTCTCTCAAAGCAAGGAGGCTGCATCAAGGAACTTAATTTCAGTCTTGAAGTTACTGTGCTTTATGCTTAGTCAAGTTCTGAAAATGTTAATCTTGAAATACTACTTCCATACTAAAGACAAAAAATGTCCAACTGCTGCCTTGAGTGGGCAAGATGAAGCAAACCTTGCATTCTAATTGGCTACTCAAGCGGGCAAGATGAGCCCATTTTGCCCACTTTGGATTTCCCGCGTTGGTCCCACAAGTAAAAGTTCTCTTCTTGGCCATGTAATAATTCATTTATTGACCAAGCTTGTTCATTCAAGATGGCTGAATATTGGCCTCATTCATTTTTTGCATTTTTATTGACCAAGACCAGGCTGTGCTTTGTGGCCCGTGGTGCCTACATCTGTAACTTTTGTTCTCGGGCAACTAGAAAATCTTTGCTTTTTCATAGAAATCATTTGCTGGGCACACTAGATTTCACAAGTTCAGAGTGCTTGGCTGCCTTCAATTTTTCTTAGAGCACAGCCTTGTAAGAGGAAGGCAGGGTCAATAAAGATGCAAATATCCAGCCATCTTAACCTCACACCCGGTCAATAAAGCATAATTATTTATTACAATTTTATGGTTGAATCCATGAGCCGGCAAGATGAAGCAAATCGTGTGTTCTAATAGGCTACTCAAGTGAGCAAACCAATCAAGCTTGTTTGGTGAAGACAGCTGGGTATTGGCCTCACAAAATAGAGCTTGGCCAATACCCAGCCATCTTGACCGAATGTTGGTCAATAATGCATAATCATTTATAACAATATAATAATAATTATTAGAACTTTGTGGACATCTTTTCCAGAAAGGCATTTTATATTGCTTTAAAAGGGCTAGGTTATGCTATATTTTGTTCTTTGAGAGGCTTAAATGTGTCTTGGCATAAATTAAGTGCCAAAAATTATGGTCCACTTTTGTTATTTAATACTTAATTGAGGCATTGGGACTGTTTCCCATCACTTCTTGCTAGTATGTATGACAAAGATGATCATGGATTGAAACTTGGCCAACTTTTTCAACCTTAAAATAATGCTATGACTGCATAAATGACCAAGAATTATTATGGTTTGTGCTTCCTGATGAAATTGGCTTGATGCATGTATCTTCTTCATACTGTAACTCTATAAGTCGAGCATTTTGTGTATTGGGTAAAGACACTAAGTAATGACTTCAGCATAGAAGTGACCTATAACGTATACATGAAACACAAACGGTTTTAGCAGACTTGTATTATGTAAAACTGTGGCCATACTTTGTTTGTAGATCTATTTTTTTTGCCTTTGAATCTTTGCACTGGTCATAGAAAATTGTGTAGTTTAGACCACCATGCCAGAAGAGTAAGAATATTTCATGATACCATATAATATTATCCTCAAGCAGAATGGTCATATAAGTAATAAGTGGTATATGATCATACAGGTTAGTATAGTACTTAGTGGGACTGTTGACGGGAACTGATGTTTTGACAATGCCCATGAAAATGATGATCACCATGTTGTCAAAACGTTAGTCGCTGTCAACAACGGTCCTACTCAGGACTACAATGTACATTCACCCGACAAATCATATTCCACTTTGTTGAAATATTATAGACAACCAAAACTATCTCTAGCCGTAAGCTGCGCATGAAAGTGTTTATCACTATCTGCTATAAAGGCTATTAATTTGTTAACAGATTTGACATTTTCTTTACAAGAAAAAAACATTACGTTGTGTTACAGAAAATTTCTAGTGGATTTCTCAAAGGAAGCCTCTTACTATTCTTGTTCATTGATAGTATGAATAGGCACTCACACTCAAAATGTAATTTAACTTAACCAATGTAATGAATACACACTATAAGAAGACCTGATTGTCAATTTAGGAAGCAAGGAGAATAAAGAAAGTACTTGGAAAGATTGCTTTGGTATTATTTTGTGCAATAAAAATGTCGAGAGAATAGGTTTTTGTTACCATATAGATGGCGGGAAAACCACCCAAGATGGTAAAAAGCGCTTTTTTCACGGTGGAAATAACTTGAAAACACCACTTTCCAACTAGTAAACTCGTGTTTCCGCAATAGTTACATCCGATTACGTTGACGGAAACATGAAATTGACTTGTTTCCGGAACGTTTTCGCGTGTTTCCGTAAGGATGCCAAGCATTTACGCTTGCGGAAACACGTGTTTGCTTAAACGGAAATTTGACGGAAACGTATAAAAAAGTGGTACGATTCCGCCGGAACCGCAGCGACGGAAACACGGGTAAACGTAATGTATCCGCTAACGGAAACATGTGATTGCCGTCACGTTTCCGCAACGGTTTAACGTGTTTACGCTACGTTTCCATTTACGGATTCTTGAAATTTCGTCCTGTGAACTTAGCTACATAAAGACGAATGCTCCACCTAATCTGCACTGATTTCTTAACTGAACTGAGGCCGAGGATAGAGAGAGCGGATATCGATACTGCTCTCTTGGTTGAGTTCAATGGAAGCCAGTATAACAGTAATTTTTTACTAAAGGTTTTGAGACATCAGAGCATAACGATGCCTATATTTCAATATCCTTCGGAAGGCGAAGGCAATTTGCATTGGCGTGAGACCCCGCGCGAGGGAGAAGGGAGAAGGGTTTTCGCGCTTTTCGCGCGCCCGGAATCAACTTCCCCTTTCGCATTTCCCTTTCATTCACTCGGTCGGGACTGGGGTCAATTATTGCGACATGCGTAACGGGCTCCCAAACTCCCATGCGTCAGCGAGAGTCAGCGGAAAACGAATTGTGCATCTGTGATCGACGCTATTTCCTCGGGTCTTCTTCCTTTTTAACATCAAATTAGTCCAAGTTATGGTGAAAGAAACAACGTTTTACGGTAAGTCATCTACATCTGCTTTCACTCATTCCTTTTAATTGAAAATTTGTTCCAAATCCTTTCTACAAAGCCAGATTGTTTGCTGGCCGGGTGTTACATGACAACCACATGTGCCGGGTTGAACATCGATCGACTGCTGTATTCCGATTTTGTAATTTCTTTCTCAGATATTCTCGATGTTTCGCCGAGTGCTACCCCGAGTGAATTAAAAAAGGCTTATCGCAAGCTTGCCTTGAAGTACCACCCAGACAAAAATCCGGACGCCGGAGACAAGGTATGTATGCTCTCAGTAGTTTCAAAAACCCTCGTCCTCAGTTTCGCTTTCTGCGTCCATAGAAAGTGAATTTCTCGGTAATCTCTGTGTTTTTTTTAAAGAAACTATGCCCCTTAGACTCTCTATCGCATTATAGGACATGAGTTCTGTATCTTACAGATAGTAGTGTGGTCTTTGCTTGTGTAGATTATTTATAGAGATTGCATTCAATTTGTGGAAGCAGATGATTAATTTTTTTTGTGATGCAACTAAACGCTAGCAGGGAAGTCATTTTACTACCTTTTTGTTTAAGTTTAGATATACTGTAATCTTCCTATATTATCCTTCTAAATCTTCCTAATCCGTATTACCAATGGTTGTAAATCGTTGAATTAACAATAATTCAGAAAATGCTGAAATACGTCTTACAGTGTGAATGCCTGGAATTTTGGCATGGTTACGTAGATGAGTGGAATGATCAAGTTACACGATAAACTGGAAGTTGTTCAAAAAGTTTTACAGCAAAACTTAAGTCAGCATTTATTTTGGGTGCTTTGTCTCTTGCGTATTTTCACTTTTCCTTCATAAATTATATGGTCAATGATAATGCAATAATAATAATATTCTGTGAGGATTTCTGGAAAAAGTATTGTCATCATATTCCGGGTTCTATTCGTATTACATTAACTCCCTATGGATGAATATCCTTGGCAGAATAGTAATAGGGATCCGTTTTTAAAGGAACGGATAAAGAACAGGGTTCACAAATATGCCAAATTTGGCATATTTTACGCCAAAATTGTTCAGATGACTCCACTGAGGTTACAGAGGGAGTCACTTTGACTCCAGAAATTTTCGGTAACAAACAGGGAGCCACTTCGACTCCAGAAATTTTCGGTAACAAACACAGTTTTGTCCTTACCTTTTTTGCAACAAGTACAATTTACGTTAATTGTAAACGTTGTAAACCTTAATTAAGTCGTCGAAATTAAAGAATTATACTGCACGATAAAACAGGAAGAGGCCAAATTACAATCAAAGTTTACTCGATGACCACCATCATGGATTTGAGCTTTCCAGGTCAGCGGACCGCCACAGCTACTAAGTGTATCCCTCATGATAGTGTATACGTGGCAGGACCACATGCTGGAAAGTCTGAAAATGGCTTTTTTCGTTGTGATACTTGTCTCCAAATATTCCAAAATGACTCCAAAATTTGTGAAGCAGAAGTCACACTGACTCCACTCATCAATAAAATTTGCAAACTCTGAAGAATGTGGTGGGTAGGAAAGGTTTTTTTTGTCAAAGGGCTCTGGCAAAAAAGTGACCTGGTAGGAATCTGCTCATCCACAGTGGGGGTTCAGAAAAAAAATGGAAGTCCTTCCTTTTTTGTGGGTTCCAAGTTTTTTACTTCTCGCATTAATTTTGTTTCATAGCTGGTGAAAATAAGTTCTCATGAAAGAATGAAAAATGAACTTCCCTTAGTAACTATAAGTACAAGAACACAAGGCTACATCTAATAGTGAAGTGTTAAATCACG
The DNA here is from genome assembly GCF_958299795.1 of Porites lutea. Taxonomy (NCBI): domain Eukaryota; kingdom Metazoa; phylum Cnidaria; class Anthozoa; order Scleractinia; family Poritidae; genus Porites; species Porites lutea. The sequence goes on along the minus strand of NC_133205.1, from coordinate 2,249,759 downwards.
ACATTTGCATTAAAAGTTCAGCTATCTCATAACAAGCATCTCATGCAAGAAGTGCGTTGGTCTTTTCAATGATATTAATAGCATTATTAAACCTTGATCATAGTTTAAGCAGATATCCCATGCTTATGAAGTCCTATCAGATGAGAGGAAACGACAAATTTATGATGAAGGAGGAGAGGAAGCTCTTAGTGGAGGAGCTGATATGGGGGGATTTCATTCACCTATGGATATCTTCGACATGTTCTTTGGAACTGGGCATGGTCGACATAGAGGGAGACAAGAAAGAAAGGGCAAGGATATGATTCACCAGCTCAAGGTAATGTTTAAACCCTTAATATGTGTACATCAATACACAATATTCTCACAGTTTTCTTGAGATGCATTTCTAATTTAGAAAGATTTCATGTTTAAATAATTTGTTAAAGATTTGAATCTTTATTAATCATTTCGTTCATTAATAATATATTTTTTCATAGCTGTTGTTTGATTAGACAATGATATTAAAATAAAATTATTGTTGTGCTCTATATTTTGGCAGGTTTCTCTTGAAGACTTGTACAATGGTACAACAAGGCAGTTGGCCCTACAGAAAAATGTTATTTGTGCCAAGTGCGAGGGACGAGGAGGAAAGAAGGTGGGTGCTGGGAGTTGTTAATCACTTTTGGTTATTTTACTTTACTTTTAATACTATTACCTTCCCCTGTAGAAAACAAAATAACGTGATAAAACGTTAGACATAACAAATGAAAGAAGGTTGAGTATGATCATCCAGACAAACATAGTCCTGAATAGGACTGTTGTGGTTGACAGTGACTGATGTTTCAACAACCTGTCCGGTAGTCATCTGCAGGGTGAAAGTGATTTGTATCATGTCGGTTGATGGTATTAAACTGTGATTATTGACCTGATTGGTAAAAGTCCCAATGTTATTGTTTGCGATGTTATTGAAGACTCGTAATAATAAAATAATGTAGTGACCATAAAAAAAGAAGATTGATGACAGGGACACCACAACAGCTTACAGGCCTTTCACTAAGGACTATTTTTAACCAATCAGAAGCACTACTCACATCTGAGTAGTCTGGGGTTATTCCTCAGATGTTGTTTGCATTGTGAAATGTCCGCTGTTTTCTCAGGCTATGAACTATGATATCAGTCAGCTTTTTTTCTGCTGGTTATGTCACGTTACATCTACCTTTTTGTAATTTCCAGGGTTCTGTTGTAACATGCAATACCTGTCATGGTAGTGGGATGTATATCAGAATCCACCAGATTGGACCAGGAATGGTGCAGCAAATTCATACACAGTGTAGAGACTGTGGTGGCAGTGGGGAGCGAATACCAGGTAATGTTACATTTTCTAATCTTTTTCTGGCTGCAGCTCTAGAGGCATGGCTGGGGTGGTTGAATTATTTTGTTTCTGGTTCAAATTTTACTTCATTATAATTTATTATTATTTTTTTGTTTTTTAACTCATCATACATTACCATTCTCACAAACAAAGGCAAATTAAATAGAAACTGGGAACAAATTGAAGTGTCCATGCAAAAATGTCCCTGTGATATTTCACCAATTTTCAAACCACACAAACTTACGCAATTTTCACCTGTGGCTTTTTTTTTGGTAAGAAAACATACTGTTAACATTTTCTTTATAATTTCCACTATATTATTTTGCTAATTAGCAGGACTCACATGCAACTAAAGAATGTGTGTCTTTTACCATGTATAGAGTGGGAGCTGGGGGGATGGTCTTTTTCCCTTGGGGAGGGTGAAGGGGGGTTTGTTGTTGCTGATTGCAAAATGGATGGGTTTTGGAAAAATTATGTGGAAATGTCACCCAAACCAAGGTGAAATGTTTGCAGCAGTGTTTCTGTAGTGTAACTGTGTAACTTTGTAGCACTTTCCAAAATTACAAGATTATTGTAAGGATGTTCTTGCATGGAGGACTTCTTATGAACCACAACATATAGCCACTGTAACACCAAGTGTGTGAGTGAGTTTTTCCGGAAAAAAAGTAAGCAATTGCTGGTGTGATACTGAGGTGGCTTTTGTACAAGCATGATTTCACCCTGGTTTCCTTTCATAGCTGTCTTTATTTATGTTACAGGTCAAAATGAATTCAGGTTAAAAAATTTTTAACCTAGGTTGATTCTCAATTTCCTTTGTCTTTTAACAACAACAACAACAACAACAACGTATTTATTTAAAGAAATATAAAGTTTACAATACTTCATGTCCTGCAAATAGCTACAATGCTTATCTAGGCAGGACAAGACTTTAACTAAAGGCGTTATTAAATTACATAAGAAAAAAGAAAAGAAGAAATACAAAAACATACAGAAAGAAACACCTTACATATAAATTCAAGTACAAGGGATTTTGTTATTTGAAAAAGACTAAAATTACAACTGGAGGTATATACAACATATTAGGTTAACTTCACAAAATATTCTATTAAAAAATTAACATTCAAATAATTATCTTCATTACCTAGAACATTAAGGAGTAGTGATTTAATTTTTTCACGAAAATTAGAAACGTTGAGAGTCTTAACAGAAAGTGGAATAGAATTCCAAATAGACATACCGATTCTAGTAAAAGATTTTTTTTTTTTTTCATTTTAGCCCTAATTATTCATGAATTAGGCCCCAGAGACAAAGGAAATTGAGAATCAACCTACCAGTAGGTAACAAAATTTTAACCTGAATAAAATTTGGACCTGAAACATTTACACAGTACTATCAAACCAGCATGAGTTCATCCCTGTTGCTGTACCAGTTCAATTCTAGTGCAAAATCTTGCAGCAACATGAATCTATTTTTGCAGCATCATTCAAGTAAATTTCCAGTTGCTTAATATTATTTTGTAATTTTGGTTTGTATTCTTTAGAGAAAGATCGCTGCAAGAATTGTCAAGGCAGGAAAACAGTCAAAGAACGTAAAATTCTGGAAGTTCATATTGACAAGGGTATGAGAGACGGACAAAAAATAACATTTTCTGGTGAAGGTGATCAGGAGCCTGGTATTGAACCTGGTGACATTATAATCATCCTTGATGAGAAAGAGCATCCATTGTACAAAAGAAATGATATGGATTTACGCAGAAAAATGGTAATTATTCATAATGGTAATTCAGGTTAATCAAGGTTTTAACCTAAATCACTGGAAAGTTCCCAACACTTTTGACCTCCATTGTAGTCGAGATCTGGGTGTTCTGTTCTCTGTTCTGCGGACTCCCAGCATCTGAAGAAAAATGATATTTAAAGGAACACATCTCAGATAAACTACTTGATTGAGAGTTCAGTGGACAGCCATTATTATTAGTAGTTGTAATAAACACTATTATTATTATTATTATTATCTCTATTATCACAGTCTTTGCTGGTGTTCTTTTTGCGCATCAGCCGGGCGCAAACCATGCACCTAGAGCGTCAGTCACTCAAGTCAATCATTCTGTTCATACACTGAGCACCTTTCTAAGGATTCGTGCAGATCCCAGCATGCAGATCTTTTGAATCTCTGTCATACTAGCTCTCTCTGATACTTTCTTGATGTTTTCTACCATACCCTTCTTCACTGTACCAAGCGCACCAACAACCACAGGGATCACTACGGTTTTCATATGCCACATTCTCTGTATTTCTAGTTCTAGGCCTTTGTACTTGCATTTTTTTTCAGTTTCCTTCAGTGCGATGTTTCTATCTGATGGAACAGTCATATCAATAAGTTTGCAGGTGGAATTCACTGAATCTTTAACGATGATATCTGGTCTGTTCGCTGTTATAGTTCTATCAGTATTGACTGGCATGTCCCACATGATGGTGATGTTGTTATCTTTATTGTGTATCACGGTCTCTGGTTCGTGTTCGTACCATTTGTCTGCAATCTCTATATCATGATCTTTACATATGCTCCAATGGAGATATGCTGCAGCATTATTGTGCCTGGAGATGTACTCTGTTTTGGCTAATACCTCACATCCAGATACAATATGGTCCACTGTCTCTTCATGTTGCGAACACAATCTGCATTTGCTCTCCACTTGCTGGCCACATATTATTTTCTGGTAGTTTCTGGTGTTTATTGCCTGGTCTTGAGCTGCAACAAGTAGTCCCTCTGTTTCTCCTTTCAAATTACTTGACAACCATTTGTTGGTAGTGACTGTGTCTACATGAGGTTTCTCTAGGATCTTTGGATACTGGCCATGCAATGCTTTGTTTTTCCACTTTTCTTCTTTCATTGACTTCATCCTGGACTTAAACACGTGTTTCAGGGCTTTAGCATTTTCAGAGGCAGATTTATCTACTCTGTTCTCAATCTCTTATTAATCTCTCTTATAATCTCTTATTATTATTATTATTATTATTATTATTATTATTATTATTATTATTAATCTATTATTAAAGTTAAATAATTATTGGCAGGGGAACTATACATGTACTTTTGAGTCGTGATTTAAAGGCCAAAATTAATGGTTATTATTTCTTTTCTATAGTTTTCACACCAGTGGTAGGCTATCTAATCAACCCTTTTTAGCAAGTTTCAAAACAAATCAAATAGAATGGATAAAATCTACTTTAAGTGAATGAAAGGGATTTTGGGGGTCATCTGTTCAGCATTATTCTTTGAGAATGAGCTATTTTATTTTGCATCCTTTCCTTGTTGATTATAGTAATTGCATTCTTGTAATAGCATGGAACAATTTGGTTTATTGCTCATCCTAATAGGCTGCGTATCTTTGTTGTTATTCCTTAACAGGAACTTGAACTGGTAGAAGCACTCTGTGGTTTTCAAAGAACAATAGACATGCTGGACCAAAGAAAACTAGTCATTACGTCTCTTCCTGGAGATGTGATAAAACCAGGTGAGTTGGAAGATGTTTTGTAGGTTAAATTTGTTCTTATTCTAAACCGGTAATCAACCTACCAGTAGGTTACCACAGTTAGAACCCCAGCAAAAAGCTAACCAGAAACCATTGTACAAGCTGCTTCAGCCTGAAAATGTATTTTACTCACTGCAGATGTAATACTCCTGTTTAATTACAGCTAACATTAATCAAGAACAGTGTGAAAACCATCAAATGATCCTATTCACTCTTTGCACAAACCACTTTCATGAGTTCTAAGCCTTTCTTTTTTGCTCTTTGTTTTCTTTGTTTTGTGTCACTACGTTAATGCTGATGTAATGTTTTAAAAATGCTTGTGATAGGTGACGTAAAGTGTGTCATGAATGAGGGAATGCCAAGATACAGAAGCCCATTTGAGAAAGGCAGACTAATTATCACATTTGAGGTATGTGTACCACACATTATGATGGTTGCGATGATATGAAGCTTACAATACACAAGCAAATCAGATTATTGGCACCAAATATAGGCAGCTAAACCACGGAAATAATATGGCTCATCGTTGCTATAATAGTATTGCATTTAACTTGAATCACCTTAGAGTAGGTTCATCATTAAACAGTGAAAACTGTTCTGTGAAATTTTACTTAACATTAATAATTATTACCTTAACATTATTGTTTATATACTAGCAAAAGAAAGAAAAAAGAGGAAAAAAACCTAATTTGTTTCCACTTTCAAACCAATTTTGCTTTTTTTTGCTTTTTTTACTGAAGTAAAGTTGAAAACTAACCTACAGATTGTGGTGCATGTAGAAGTAAGAATAGAATGAAAAGCAGGAAAAATTCTCATGCATGTGTTGGTTTGAGTTTTTTAGTATCTTCACAACTTTCCAGCTTCTCTGATAAGTTATTCTTATTCTAAAGGTTAAATTTCCTCCTGATGGCTTCATCACACCAGCTTCCCTTTCTCAACTGGAGCAGCTCTTTCCGCCAAGGCAAGAAGTAATAGTTCCAGAGGATGCTGAAGAAGTCGACCTTGTTAAGTTAGATCCCGAAGAGGAATCCAGACGGCGCAGAAGTCAAGCGGTAAGAAACAAATTAGTACTACCACCAAAGCGTCAAAAGGGGTGAATCAAGGATTTTTGTGTGAGAATCACAAATCAGTTACAGAGTTTGCATCTTAGTTGTGAATGCATTAGGGAGCAGGAGGGGGGCACTCAAGGTATCTACATATACACTACTCCAATAAAAATCTATCAACTGATGAGCTGCAGCTCCCTTTGACTCTGGAACCGACTACCATTCAGGTTGTCAAAACTTCCCTCACTGTCCCAGTCAACACTCACTCATGTGCTGTCCCACACAATGGGATGGGAATGAGATGGACTCTGGAAAGGAGCTTTTCTTTGTGGAACTCAACATGGTGGTTATGCAGGTGTACATGTATAACCTGATTGATTCCGGACACTTCCTCCCATCTTCACTTAGTTTTATTTTTTAACACTTTTGCTCCCTATCTTAGATATTTTTCAGGAAACCCCTGATAAACATATACACCGTACCATGCAAAAGTATCACTGGAAAGACATTGTTTATATAGCAGTTTAGATCACATTGTGTGCCTTAATCTGTCCTTTTGATTGGAAAGGATTAGCAACTCAACAAGTCTTGAAATAATGGTGATGTAGTGAAATAAGCCTTTACATACCATTGGCCAAATTGCTCATCAGGAGTTTTTTTCTTTCTAGGGAAATGCTTATGATGAGGATGAAGACTATGGTCACCCAAGGGCTGGAGTTCAGTGCCAGTCGCAATAACAATGGTTCTTTCACTATAACAACTGACTTGTCCACAGACATCTCTGTTTAATTTTTTCCCATTCGCCACTTTAGAAATGAGAACTGGGCCAAGTTAAGAAAGGTCAAAGACTTCTGCAGCATGCAAAGAAAGTGGTGTCCAGTAGCCCGCGGTTAGTGAATTTTGCTATCGGGCTAGTGATTTTTGTTCTTAACTTGCCCAAGGGGCAAGTGCTGTTTTTTTGGGGGGGAAATTCAAATTGCAGAAGGATTGTAATCAATCCTGCTAATCAAAAAGGGTTTTGGGGCTAGTTGAAATGACTTGTGGGCCAGTACATGCTAGCTACAGCTTGCCCGAATGGTAGGCTGTAAAACTGGTTTTCTTTGCACCCTGTTCTTTGATTGTTACTAGGGACAGGGGAAAAAATGGCGCATCCCTAGCCTGCAAAGCAGGCGTATTTTGGAGCATGATGCATGATTTGTTTTCAGGAATAACATTGTCCTGCCATCGTGGGCGTTAACACTACCAGAGAGTTGGGACGAGTCAAAAACTGATTTTAAGGGAGAGGTTGATAGGTTTAAAATAGGGACAGGGGAGGGGAGGATGGGGAGGATGCCAGAAAAAATTGGGCAATGCATTTTGGCTCCAGTTCTCTGCTTGTTTCTAAAGTGGCAAATTGATACACAGGGTGTTGATGGGATGGAGGAAATGAGTTAGGTCTTCTCCATTACCCCCACGCTGCTCATGATGTGCGCATTATGAAGATGGCTGAGGACTGGTCACTTACAATTTTGTTTTGCCACAACTTAAACTATTAAAGCCTGTGGATTTCTTATTCTTTATATGGAAATGGATTAATATCTCAAACTATACTTCCATCTGTGTACTGGTTAGAAATAAATACATTGCATTACTATGCAAAATCTTTGCTTAAGAGATTTCACTTGAATGGTAGCACCATAGGATCTGGTTTACCAATTTTAAAGTTGCAGTGGCAATGCAGGGTAGGATTGAAGGATTAACAAATATATAAAAGGGCGGGGGAGGGGAATCGACTTCATTGCAGTGTAGTGAAATTACTTTAGCAAAACAGTTTGCTTCCGTGCCTTTTGCCAAATCATAATAAAGTGAACTTTTGCTGATCATGCATGGACTATCGCCACAGTGAACTAAACAAAAGAATTTATTTATTAGTTCAGCCAATAGACTGCAGTACTAATCCAGTCAGCTATACCCGGATAAGGATGCCACAAATTAATTTCATTCTCTCTATTCTTTTATGAAGCATTTAAGTTTCAAATATCTAGCTGTAGGAGTATTTCACAGTATGTTCTTTAGTTACCCCAGTCCAGTTAGATATCTCGTACTTTTTTAATATTATTTTATAGAAACAGCCAAGTGAACTGGTCATAACTCACTTAGGAAGATTATCTCCATGTAACAATGTTTAGCTCATGATATCAAATAAATTTGTCTTACCTGCAAACAAAATAGTATTACTTGCGATCATTTTGCCATAACCTAAAGAAATCTCATGATTGTGACCATACATCAGTTTTTGCCCGAAACTATTCATATAGTAGGTACAGCATTTTCAATAATATGAACTAATATCTTTGATATATTATTGATTTGTTGTTAAAAGTTTGGAATGAGTTTGACAAAAGCAGCAGGTACTAAAGTATTGTCCTTAGACAAACGTTGTTGATTATTGGGGACACTTATTAGATTAAAGTGAACAAGAATAGCTGTCACGATAGTGTTATTGTTGCCTTTTTTGATCCATGTCGCTTTTGGCAGCAGACTTGGTGCTTTCAACCACCTGTGCAAATTTTTGGTGGATAACTCCAAACCTTAACATAAAATAAAAATTGGTTTTTGTTGTGTTCTCAACACGATTTTCCACACTTAATTTATATAATTTTATTTCTTATCGTGAGACTCGCATGTGGATGTCTTTGTTTTAACTGTGAGGGTTTTTATATTTTTTTTCTTGGAAAAACGCATACAAACTGTAGAAGAAGCCATGAGCAACAGCAATTAAACGGGTGTTAATAACAGAAATAAAATGTTCTTTGCAGTTAACCAAATGTTGGACTTTGTGTGTGAGTTCTTCTTTTTTTGCTACAATCTTTTTAGTGGTAAGGGGTTTCGTTCTGTGCAGTACCGAGCATTCCCTTCTTGTTCTCCCCAGAGCCCGTTCACATCTTGTAAGCTGTGTTGCCCTAAACTGAAGTACGCATTGCCGACCTTTCATTCCAAACGGCTGAAAGGCCATGGGAACTAGCATACATTGCATAACCACAGCAATATGGCGGCAGGAAGAGTGTTTCGTCTAATCCAACTCAACGTTCACCCTTCGCTTAGCAAATCCGTTCTTAACCGGGGATTTAACTGTTCACAAAGACGTGTGTTTAGCTCAGGCGCCTACAGGTCAAACGGTTTTGACAGAAACCATCGATTGGCTGCTATTTTGGCTGGCAGTTGTGGCTTAGCTCTTGCTGCCAGTGGTGTTTTTACGTACCGCGTGCTTTGTAATGACACAAAAGCTCGACCGATCAAAGTTTCCGAGAGCGAATCAGGCACAGGTTTTATGCCAGGAGTGCCGAAATTAACAGTCACCCTGTATCAATATCAAAACTGCCCTTTCTGCGGAAAAGTGCGAGCGTTTCTTGATTATTATGGAATTGATTACACTATCGTGGAGGTCAACCCGCTATGGAAAAAAGAAATCAGCTTCTCCAAGTACAGGAAAGTACCGTTTATTTTTGCAAATGGCAAGCAGGTTAGTATTTTAGTTTATATGATAGATGGTAGATGAGTCAAGAATATTCCGTATCATCCAATTCCAGCTGCGCCCAGCGATCCCCCCCCCCCCCCCGGGGGGACTACTGCGGGCCATTTGCCCTTATTAGTCCCAGGAGTGGGGGATTAGGAAATTTTGTGCTTCCTGGGGGTCGGGCATATGCCAAACCCAGCACCATCCAAGAGCTTTTGACACGCGCACGGTTTCCTATGCGAATATAACTACAGATGATTTTACTGGAAAAACAAGCAGATTGGCTCCTCTGTCAAGGAGATGAGAGGGTTGTAAAGGCATGTTCTCAATTTTATGCATGCATGTCTTCATTGTTTATCAAGCCAGAATTACATAGTGAAGTCGGGGGCTATTGACGTGTATCAATATTTTTTTGGTTATTAAATAAAATTTCTGTTCATGTTAATAGAACTTGTCACGGTTTTCGACGCCATCTTGACGAGTAGGCAAACGCATGAGAAATTACCATGTTTGTGTGAGAATCTAATATCGAATAATTGCTGTAAAATGGCTGTTCTGAAAAAATATGAATTGTAAACTAAAGCCTCACTCCTAAGGATTCTACTGAAAAGAATTGAGGGCATTCCATGAGCTAGAAGACCTAAAACCACGTTTTTAAATTTTCTATACATTTGTCTGTAAGAAAGTCCTGGGATTCAAAAATTACAGACAAATATATATGTAAAATCTAAAGCAAGCGTCTGAAGAAACTTAAGTACAGGTACCCCCCTCCCCTCCAAAAAAACATTTTTTAGTACAATCCTTTGCTTTGTAGCTTTAGTTTACAATTTATATTTTTTCAGAACAGCCGTTTTCCGGAAATTATTTGGCATTAGATTCTCTTACAAACATTGTAACTTCTCACACGTTCGCCTACTCGTCAAGATGGTGTCGAAAACCGTGACAAGGTCTATTAGTAGAATTTTGCCGGCTAAGTGCATTTGTCTTTCTTGCTGGACAATGGGGGAGTTAAGAGAGGCTGTCATATATTGCAGGCTATTACAGTAGTGGTTGCTTAAAATGAGGTTTCAGCCATACTTTCAGTTCAAAACATAATATATATCAAGATAAGTTGGAGATAAAATTTTATTGTGTCATCAACAGATAAATGACTCCTCAGTGATCATCAGTGTTCTTCGTTCTTTTATGCTGGGTCAAGATTCTGTTGAACAGATGTTAGTCTATTACCCTGAGATGACAATGCAAGGAGATGATGGAAAAGAAAAGACTGAATATGCTAACAAATACTTTATCATGCACAAAGAAGCTGTGGACAAAAAATTAATGGAAAGAGAAAAGTAAGTGAAAGGCATAAATGTTATGATTAGAAGGACTCTCAAAAATGTGAAGCTGTATGAATGCTTCCCTCTCAAGTCTACCTTTCTAATCCATAATTATTCCAAATTTAATGTTTAGTGCCAGCAGGTTACTGACAATTCAGAGGAGGAGGAAGTTCTAAAAGGCCAACATATTGGCAGAAAAGTGTGAAACTAAACTGGAATTTTTCAGATCAGTTGCAGGGAAACAAAGAAAAACTGTCCAAGGGGGAAATGGATTATTTTGGAGCCAGAGAATAACCATTTCCATCCTTGGAGACCCAGGGGCAGATAGTGGGGCGAGGGAAAGTCTAAACAGGCGGGAAAATATGGCACAAAAAAAAAATAAAGAACGGCCAGAAGAGCCCCTGGGGACAATGTCTTACCAGACCAGTTCCAAATGGTCATGGCCGTTCTGGCTTCTGATTGGTGCCGGAAAAACACAAGTTTTCTGGCACCAATCAGAAGCCAGAATGGCGGCGACCGTTTGGAACTGGTCTGGTAAGACATTGTCCCCAGGGGCTCTTCTGGCCGTTCGTTACTTTTTTTTGTGCCATATTTTCCCGCCTGTTTAGACTTTCCTTCGCCCCCACTATCTGCCCCTGGGTCTCCGAGGATGAACCATTTCATGATTAATCAAAAAAACTTGCAATTTTTATTAAAATTAACAGAACGCAATTCATTTCAGAGAAGAAAGAAAATGGAGGAAATGGGTTGACAATACATTTGTTCACACACTCTCACCAAATATCTACCGCACAGCATCTGAGGCCCGCCAGGCATTTGAGTATTTTACCAAACAGAGCAACTTCAGCCTTTTTGAGAAATACTCAACTTACCTCGCAGGACCAGTTGTCATGTACTTTATTGGAAAACATGTGAAAAATAAGTGAGTACAGTTCATTTTTTTTTACTTTTTTTCCTGATTAGAACTGTCACATTGTAGTTCTGCAGAGGATGACAACAAAATCATTGTTTACCAGAACATGTGATGTAGATGTGGTTACTGTTTCAGTCATTTGCCTTTTGTTTTTCTGACAATGTTGATGCTGTTATCATTGACTTGTTGTGTTATGTTTGAGAAATTTCATTGGAATTGAATTGCTTGTTTGGTTGTTAGCCTTTTCAGTGATTTTAGTGATGTTTATTTTTGGATCCTTGCTTTCTTAGATACAATCTACAAAGTGATGTTCGTGCTGCAATGTATGAGGAAGCAGAAAAATGGATGCGTGCTGTTGGACGAAGGAAGTTTATAGGAGGCAGTGCTCCCAATCTTGCTGACCTGGTATTGCTATACTATTAACAGAAATTATATTAGAAGATAATGTAATGTATGATGCAATGTATGAGGAAGCAGAAAAATGGATGCGTGCTGTTGGACGAAGGAAGTTTATAGGAGGCAGTGCTCCCAATCTTGCTGACCTGGTATTGCTATACTATTAACAGAAATTATATTAGAAGATAATGCAACATGTTTGTTGGTAAATAAGCACTCAGGAACTCCTGACCTACAGTATGAACAATATTCTTGTACCTCTGAAGTGGTACAATCAATCAGTTTACTACTTGTGTTTTCTTTATTAAACATCCTATGATTTGAGAAATTATGTAATCAACATGTCACGAGCATTGGACTAAGAAAAAGTCTCAGTCCTTGACAGGAATTGAACCTCTAACCTTCTGTACACAGGTCAATGCTCTAACCACTGAGCAGCGAAGGACTCATGGCGAGCTGTGCCATATACAAGGTTCATGTATGACATGCATCCTGCGTACTGCTACATGTAGGATCAGCAATGTCAAAATAGTCTTGAGTGTGAAAAATAAAGATGGTAAATTTTTACTTCACATTGCTGATCTCATTTCTTCATTGAGCTTAAAATTTACTATCTTTCTTCATTTATCTGATGATTTGTTTGCATTTATAACTTAATATAGCGTGTTCATAACATAGCTCATAGTCTTTTGTAATAATAGTTAACTTTACCCAACCATCGGCAAATTGTTTTGAATGTTTGGTGTCCCAGAAACTGTACAATGAAATAAAAAAGTTCGAATTTCGAGGCAAAAAATGGGCTAAATTTCAATTAAAGCACAGAAAAGCTCAAAGTCCATTTTATTTGGGAGATTTGGTGACCTGTATGGGAGAGCGTGAGATCAGTGCCATGTCCGGGAGACTCCCGGTTGGCATATATGTTCACCTGGACGATCAATGTTTCACCTACTTGTAATTATGAATTAAATATTGTTATTGTTTTCCAGGCAGTGTATGGCGTGTTAAGTGGCTTGGAAGGCCTTGATGCTTTTCAAGATCTAATGACACACACAACAATGAAACCATGGTATGAGCGGGTGAAAGAAGCTGTAAAGACACACACTGGAGCGCAGACTCTTTAAGAATCAATCAGCAGTGATGGTGCAGAAGTATCAGCCATGGATCTTTGGACAACTGGACCATGGACAGTTTTCAGCCAAGCATGATGTTTTGTAAAACTGTAAATAAAACTTACAAATATAACCAAGAAGTAGGATTTCACTTTGGATAATGTTCTAAGCTGGGATCAGGCTCTTTTTTCATTTTGCTTCGGTTAATAAAATTCCAGCAGGCAAGGCAAAATGAAAAGCAAGATAGCCTGTTACAGATCTTTTATGAAAGGTCTACTTCCACTATTTTTGATTTATTGACATTTTGCCAAAACAGCCAATAAATATAACTTCCGTTAACACACTTTAGTATACAATTTTTGCCAGATCATTCACAAAGATTTTCAAGAAATGCACAAGGAACTTAATTTGATATCAACAGCCAATCTGATCCTGTGGCATTGTTCCAACAGCCAATCAGCATGGCAGTAACAAATCTGGCTGCAGCAGTACAAATATGGAAGACTTTGTTTCAGGCCTAGTTTTAGTGAGACTATGTTATGTTTGAAAGCTGCTAAGTAAATTAGACCTGATTTCAGGTTAATCATGTACACATATATTAATTAATTGAAATACTCTGTCTATTAGGTAAAGGATACTGATCCAATGCTGCTACCTGTATATGTACTAAATCCTCTACTGTGACCAGTGTTATTATTTTAAGTTTTTTTTTTTCATTCTCTGGCCTTTTTGTGTTAAACCTAAGGAAAGTACGTGTAACCTAATTTGATTGAAAAAAGTGTTCTAAATTAATATTTGATTCAGTGGCGGATCCAGGGAAGGGGCCCGTTTGGCCTGCCCCCCCCTCCTTATTTTTAGACCAAACTGAGGCCTGAAGGGCTGAAAAATATTTTTCTGGAGGCCACCCCCAACCCCCTCTTATCTAAGAGTCTGGATGACCCCCACCCCCCTTATCTCAAGGTCTGGATCCGGCACTGTGATTGGTACAAAGATTGCTCTAGGTTTTCCTTTGATTGGTTGATAAAGTAGCCGAAAACTAGCCAATCACATAGCAGTGTAAAACATCTCCTGATGCATAAATATATAGTCGTGTAGTCGCTGAAAGGACCTTCTCTATCAAATGAGATCATGTGTTTTAAGGCACAGACCTTTGGTTGGCTAAGGGAAAATCGTCAGTCTGTAGAAATTCATTTATTTGGAGACCAAAAGCTTTTTATTTTTAAGGATATTTGTACATGGTGGAAGGGGTGCAAACTTGTCACAGGGTCGAAACTGTTAGTCCCACTCTTATTCACCGTGATACTCAAGAGTTGATGTGCTAATTATGGTTTCATTTTTTAACCTTTTAAACCTCAAGATGTTCATTAGAATGCTGTTTGCAATTTTTTCTGTGGTTACTATTGCAAACTAACGAACGATCTATAAATATATTAATGACGTTGGGGCAAACCTCCTTTGATTGCTAATGTTTCCTTTTTCCTGTGGTAAATGACTAATAAACATTTAGGGGCATTCTCAGAAGACCCACAGTTCTCCAAATCCGTCCTACCCCGTTTCACAACGCGGACAAATGTATACAGTTCGCTTTTCTTATATTTCGTATCAGGATGGGAAGGTAAACACCTCTTGGACATAGGACCAACTTTAGAGACCTTTAGATTCTAGAATAGGACTACGAGAACGAGATTTTCTCCATATTAAGTAGTGCGAGCGCATGAACCAGTGTCATTTTGGCGGGAGAAAGAGACGGAAACAAGTTATCAAATGTTAGAAGGGCCTAACCAACTTCAATGAAAATGACCATGTCAACTTTTCTGGTGAAACAAATTAAAACGAAGCGTTCCTGGGTGTATATTTTTTTAGAATAATTATTATTCGCGCGAAAAAAGATTTAAATTAAATCGAGTGCCTGAATCTAAAGTTCTCTTTTACCTTCACGTGTTCGCGTGTGGCAAAATCGGGGAAAAATACCGTATCTTCAATAGTTTGAGACAATTTGAAAGCAGTTTAAGAGGAGTTTACATGATAGACAATTGCACTTATTTCAACGATAGCTTATTTCCCTTATCTTACTCCTTTGCTTTGTTGTTGCACATGCGTTGTAGCGTAGAGATAGCTACGGCCATGTTCAACACTGGCTGGCATTGTTGGTGTCAGTGGGTTAAGGTAAATAACCCTTTAGCTTCATATGTAAACAAACACTGAATTAAAAAACAAGACAGCTCATTGTTTGAAAACACGTCAATAGTCTTTATTTATGAGATGTACTAACCGCCATATTTTGTTTCCTTTTTTTCGTATCGCCACACATATTTTGTTTCTTGAAACTTCTTGTTTCTTTGTTTCTTAAGACAATATTTTGTACATCTTTTTACTTGTAGAAACTTTTTATTTCCTTGGTTCTCGAGACTTCGTAATTGTATGACTCTCGGCCTTGGATTATTTTCCTCTATCTTTTTTTTAACTAAAGACAGCTCATTTGAGAAAACACCTCAATCTTTATGTACAGTATGTACTGACCGCCATATTTTGTTTCGGTTTTTTTTGTGTACCGCCACACATTTTTTTTTTTGTTACTTGACACATTGTGTTTCTTGACACTTTGCGTTTCTTGACACTTGTGTTTCTTAACACTTTGGGTTTCTGGAGACAAAGATTTGAATATCTTTTTTTTCTTGAGACTGTTTTTTTTTTTTGTTCCTTTTTTTTTTTCTCGAGTCTTTTTATTTCTCGAGGACATCATATTTGTATGATTCTTGGCTTTGTATTTTTTTTCATTTTTTTTTTCTTTTCGAGACAACTCATTTGTGAAAACACCTCAATAACCTGTATTTATATGAGATGAAATAACCGCCAAATTTTGGTTCGGTTTTCTTTTTGTATATACTGCCACACATATTTTTGTTTCTTGAAACTTTGTGTTTTTTGTATCTGAAGACAAAGTTTTGAACATCTTTTTTTTCTCGAGACGTTGTATTTCTGTGTTTCATGGCTTTTCTCTTTTTTGGACAATTTTTGTCGGTGTTTTTGACATCTCAAATTTTCTGCGTGTTTTTCTTTTTTTTTTTTTTTTTTCTTGTTGTTATTCAATTGTTGTTACTATTCACTACTTTAAAGTGGACCGCTTGAAATGAGAAAAGAACAAGTAAGGATGGTCTTCGCCAGCGGTGGAGTTGGAGTCGTCATCACAATTAAAAGCGTAGAGCTTACCATGGAGAGAGAACAACGAATGAAGGCATTCTGTTTCCTCATATCCGATTAGGTCGAGCTTATCACTCCTCTTACACTTCCGATGTTTCATTTTCAATAGGTCATAAGGGCTCCTACGAATTCGATTACGACTCCTACCCCGTCGCTTATGAACACCAGGGTTTAACAGCCTTTTTTTACGAGAAAAAGTTGGTCTGCTTCAAGTGTTGGACTACGTTCTCTATCTGCTTTTTGATGGTTAGGCTGGTGGCTTCTGTATCCGACACTGCGTTCTCCTGATTATAAGCAAGATGGTACCGTTTTGTCACATGGTCGCAAAACTCTTCCTGAAAAAGAAAAAAACAAACAGACAAACAAAAACATAGGTTAAAAAGAATTTCCCGCCATATTTTACACCTTACCTCAAAGTTATAATAATGATAACAATAATAATAATAATAATAATAATAATAATAATAATAATATTATTATTATTATTATTATTATTATTATTATTATTATTATTATTATTAATATTATTGTTGTTAATATTAATATTGTTAGTTGGAGTGCGTTAAGGAGGAGGGCAAATCCTTGCATGGGCTACCTGAGGAATAACACGGCCAGTGGATGCCGCAGATTGTTTTGAAGGAGAAGGTGCTTGTTCAGTGAAGAAGAGAATCTTCAAGACTACAAGAGGAGAAGGAAAGAGGAGAAACTAAGCAACTGGAGGGAAAAAGCCCTACATGGAGAGTTTGCTTGGCAAACTTCAGATGTGGCTGGAAAGGAGTCCTGGCTGGAGATGGCTCAAGAATGGCTTTTTAAAGAGGGAAACAGAGGGCTTGATCCTCGCTGATCAAGAACAAGCTGTAAGAACAGATTTGGTCAAGCACAGCATAGATAAGACAGCTGAGACACCAATGCATGTGCAGATCGTGGGGTGAATCCACCGCAGAATCACTTTTGGGACTTGTTCAACATGTGCACTTTGAAACTCGTGAAAGGACATACACTGGATCTAATCATAACCAGAAAAAATGGACAGTATCATTCAAGACGCACCGAATTCAGGTTCTTTTTTTATCTGACAACGCGACAGTATTGTTCAACTTAAAAGGTTCTAATAAGTCAGCATCCACTGCTAAGGAAGTGTGGTTTCGGAAAATTAAATCGATTAATCTTCCAAAGTTTAAGAATGATCTCCGTACTTCAGAATTGCTACTTAACACTCCCAAACAAATTGTTGATCTCGTTAACTGTTTTAATACCACTTAAAAGTCCATCACCGACAAACACGCTCCTTGGCGGAAGAGATCCATCACTCAAAGAGCTCACGCTCCATGGTTGTCTGATTAGTCAGATCTAGAGGTCTACAAATTCTGAATATGACTGGAGAACATTCAGACTTTTTCAGAATAAAGTTGTCTTTCCTATGAATAAGTCTCGTCGTGAATTTTTAAACGGATTTTGTCAGCAACATTTAAGGTGATCAATGAAAGCTTTTGGCTGCTACAAAAAACTGTATGATGAATAAATGATCAGACAGCAGGTACGCCTTTTCCACCTCACGGCGATAAGTTAGCCTTGGCTAATGACATCGGGTCGTTCTTTATTAAGAAAATATCGGATGCAACTAAGAATTTGTGCAGCACTGTTAACCGCCATTCTTCTCATATTGCTTTTCGTCCTTTACTGCTTTTCGTCATGTAGACATGGACTATTTAAGGAAACTTGTGCTTGGAGCGCCGACAAAATCTTGTTTACTTGATCCTGTTCCCACTAATATCTTGAAAGATTGCCTTGGTGAGTTACTTCCGATATTATCAACTACGATAAACTTGTCGCTTGAATCAGGATTTTTCCCTGACATTTGGAAAGAGTCAGTTGTTACACCACTGTTAAAAAAAACAAGGTCTCGACTTGGTTTTTAAAACCTATCGACCAATCAGCAATCTTTCCTTTATTTCAAAATTGGCCGAAAGAGTGGCAGATGATCAGATTCAGTCCTTCACGGCAATCATCATATCGATCTTGATTGGTGCACTTGGAACTATCTTGGGGAATGCAAGGCCTGGTATGGGAGGTTGAGTCTACCAGATATTTTTGGAAGTTCACAGTTGTCAGCCATCCTCGATACTGCCCATATCTTGCGGAAAGTGTTACAGTGTCTTTAAGGTGCGGGATTGCCGCCGTGACGTAGCGGAGAATCCCAGAAAAAGAACTGGAGAGGATCTCACCATAATAATAATAATAGTGATAACAATAAAATTTGTATAGCCCCATTTCTTTGAGTTCAATGGTGCTTGACAATTATGGTTGATTTTAAATTTAATAACTTTAAAACTGTTAATTGCTGTATACACCAATTTGAAAAATCTACTTTAGGTTTTCAAGTCGCAATAAGATATATTTAAGATAAGCCGACAGTTAAAAGATAAAATATTATAATATCCAAGAGAGAACATCCTAATAGGAAGCATTTTTAAAAAGAAGTGTTTTTATCTTTGATGTGGGGGAACAATCCATCTCTTGGCGAATCCTGCTTTGCATTGACTTGAAAGGATCATAAGAACGTTGGCTACCACAAGCCAGTCAGCTCCCTGCGTAACTCTTTTGACACCTCTAGCTTGATGTAAACCAAGACTGCATGCCTGAACGTCTTCCTGTTTCAGCTGTTTCCTTTAATGGGAGATGCATTTTTAGTCGCTTTCTTTTTAACTCGCGGACAAGACGTCAACGCTTCCTTTTGATCGTAAAATTTGTCAAAAGGTAGGGAACTAACACTACTGAAGCCCGAAGAATCCAAAATATTATAGTGTCGTGGTATCCTCACGCAGGTCGCAACGCGTTCCGCTTTCCATATCTACTTTCGATTTTCGATTCACATCACGTGTTTCATTAAAACCAATCACCCCAAAGAAGGAGTGTGTTTTAATTATTTATGAGCGAGGGTTTATAATATCCTTGATCAAAAACAATAAGATACTGCCATTTATTAAACTAGGCCTGAAATCAGTATTAATAGTAAAAATCGTTGATTACTCAGCTGGTTAAATTCACTTTAACTTACCCAATTTCCCAGTTTCAATATCCGAGAGCAGAGATTTTCAGCCGCTGTGGAGAGCAGCTTCATTACTTCCTGCTTCTGGTGATGCTCTTCATTCGCCAAAGCCACGGCAAGAATTTCACCGCTGATGACGATAAAAAGAGTTAGCTTACTCCATGGATCATACAGTTCTTGATCACATTTCTCTTCAAACTCACGCATCAGATTCTTGACATCTTCTCTCGACTCCCCCAACAAAGATCGGACCCTCTCTCTAACATCGAATCCGTCTTGAAAGACCTCTCTAGTAATTTTCAGCAAATATCCTGCGACCCTCTCCACGGGATCAGGAACAGATTGGCAGCATGATTCTATCCCTTGCCTCTTTCTTGCATAGAAATCAAGAAGAACTGTCAAATTTCTCTTGACCTCGAATACCGTCAACTTCTCTACAAGATCCAGTCTCTTTACTTCCACCAAACCTTCCTTTAGAAAAGATACGTCGTTCCAAGAGATCTTCCCCGCGTTTTCTAACGAAGACATAATGCTTAAAGCACCAGGTTTTCTCCTAATAATAAGCTCGTCGAAAAAAAAACGAAGCTCGTCTTGCTCATCCTTCTCTAAATTGCGAACAATCTGGAGAAGAACAGCTTTGTAAGCTCGTTGAAGATTTTCGATGATGTTGTTACTTGTTTGTGAAGACATGGCGGTGTCAACACAAACGGGCGGCGAGTCGGAATGAGAACATTCCGTCCTTTTATACCTTGGAATATTAATTTGTTATAAACAGGGAAATTCCCTGACGTCATCACGGGTTATCATGTGTAGTGTGTTGGCTCGCTCCGAAGTTGCCCGATATGAAAACGACATATCGTTGTGGCCGAGGTATTCTTCGGGTATGCAACTGACCTACGCCACCTCGTGAGAGAACCATGGGAACGAGGTTGTTAGGCTCACGTTCTTTGAGGAATTACTACACTGCGTAGTAGTCTCTGGCCTTGCCTCTCGTCAGACTAGCCTGCGTAGCTAGTATCTTTTTTTGTCGAGCGCGTAAAAGGAGCTAAGTGAGCGGTGAAGCCACGAGGAGATTGGGGCGGAAACAACGAGAGGCTTTTATTTTTCTCCTTCGACAATCAACCAATCTTTAGTTAAACACGAGACATAAGTGAGCCTTAAAAGAAGGCTCCTTAAAAAATGTACGTGTATATATAATAATAATACGGATCTAAAAATGAATAAAATTAACTACTATTTTATTTAAAAACTAGACAAATTAACTAGAGCAGAAATTGCAGCGACATTCGTCCTGGCAACGAAATTCTTAATATTCGAGGCGTCCCTAAACATGGAGGTAGATTATTCCAGAGTCGGAATGCAATATTAAAGAAAGATTTGTGCTTAAAGTAGTACTAGGGGCCGGCTGATTGAGTCTGCTACTATAACCACGAATATTGTATACACGGTTTTTCATACTTATAGCGGAGCTACACTCGCGCGCTTCGCGAGCAAGCGTAGCCCCATACCTAAGAAAATGTGGTAATCTACCCATTCCAGAAATTTTGGTAATCATGTGATCGTACGCCCGTCCGCCCGCCCACACATCGTACGTCAGCACCACAGGCATACCAATGTAAAATCACTCAATCAACAGGTATGGCAACCCAATAATAATGTAACTCGAGGTTATTTTTGCGGGAAGTCGCATAGCCACCCACGTCTTGTGAAGCGGAGAAAACTAAAGGGTCAATAACGACGAAAACAGAGAGCGGAAATTGTTTCTGTATCCTTGTTGTCTAAATTAGATTAATTAATTAATTGTCATATCCTCATATATGGAATATAGAGAAAGAGAAATTAGGCGACAGGCCAGGGAAACTCAAAGAAAAGGTAACAAGAACACATACGACATTTCCTCTATCGTGTAACTAGGACGTTTCTGGGAGTTTTACGTTGTAGTCGTGCAAAACAACGGCAAAGAAATGTACACAAAAGGTGTTCTGCACGTGCAAAAGTTGCTTTTTTGCTAATTAGACCTATTGTTGTTTTTTCACTGTCCTCGTTGCCTTCGCCGCGTAGCATTACACGATTTTATATTTTGCTTGAGCAAACTATAAATATTATCGAGAGCTTCACTTTAAGCCCTGGCTAGATCTATATATTATAATTAGGATAGCCTTCGAACACAATTGTGAAAACTTGGACCAGAAACCTATACTTGATCCTTGAGAGTGCCTAAGTTATACTGTGGCAAGATCTCCTCATAACTGGTATACTTGGGTAATTTAAAAAGAGTTCTGGGTATATTATGTCGTCCATAGTAATTGGCATTTTCTAACTTATCTGATAATGTCTGATTAATTCCAATCAAGAGAGGGCGACAAAAGTTGCCAAATGGGAGCGGCTTTGCCCCTCACTTAGCTCTGTTTGCGTGCGCGCAGCAAAACCGTTAACTACGCGGGATGTTCTGGTTCGCAACCACATGCCAAAGCGGCCATGTTGGGGGTCAATACGATAGAATTTTTTCTCGAAGAATTTACATGACAGTAGAGTTTAGCTCCCAGACGAGAGAAATGCTTTTGTTCTTGACCATTGTTCTTGTAATGACCATTCTTGACCACATGGCTGCCGTGACGTCACGTGCAAGCCAGCAATTTTGTTAGAGTGGGAACACATCAATCAAATGATAGCTAGTATGAACGAAAACACACAACTCCATGCCGTGGTTTAGATTTTCTCGGGGCTTTCCACAAAAGTTGTCCAAGACTTCCAGCTACTTCCTTTTATTTTGCCTGTAATTGCAATGTTCGGAATCGAAGTCGTCGGGACAGTGATCTTTGTTTATTTTTCCAGGCGAGCAGAGATGCCAACCTCCGGAGATCTAAAATCTGGAGACTCTCTCTTTTGCACTACACCCCCCTCCGCCCCCCTCGGAGATGTCAACGCACTACCCCCGCCCACAAATTGTCCGAGTTCCCACGGACCTCTGTATCAAAACGAGGTTAAGTGCTCAGCCTTTGATATGGAAATGATTTTTCATTTTCATGCAAATAAAACTCATTTTCACAAGAAAGGCTGTGCACTTGGCGTCATTTTCATTTTTTGACAGGGGAACGGCTTAGGATATTATATGGAGTCTTACATGAGGAACATACCATCAAAAGTGACGAAATAATCTTGGTCAGTGACTAAATAAGTGCAAAAGTGTCCCAGAAACTGTACACCGAATAAAAAAGGTTCGAATTTTGAGAAAAATGAGCTAAATTTCAAACTATTAAAAGCACAGAAAAGCTCAACGGTCCCTTTTATCAGGGAGATCTGGTGACTCGTACTTGGCATATATATGCAAGTGATCTATACACCTCTACTAAGAAGACAGCGAGGAAAAGGTGGGTATCTGCTCAAGACAGGTCTCTCTGTACTCGCATTCGGGCCCAGAAAAGACTAGGTTATGGAGTTGCATTTCTTTAGTACATACAAAGACATCTACGTCGTGATCAACTCCGATCGTAGAGTGTTATCATGTTGTAGGTCTTGTAATAGACTAGTGATTCCAAAAAAACTTCAGGCAACAGATGCATTTCGTGGCTATGATAAAGTGGAGAAAACGTTGTGGTTTCATTTAAATTTAGAATACATTGCATTTACAACAGTCAAATTGGATTCAAAGTTCTAAACTAAGTATGTAAAAGGGGTACAATTTGTCAATAGAAGGTACACGAAAGGGGTACCTCTTCTGTCCAAAATGGTATATTTAAGCAATAGACCACACTTTGTATGGGTTTCCCGGCGTGATAACCCACTTGGGATGTTGGAAGAACACTCGAAAAGCTTGTAAATCACGCGCCAAAGGCGAGTTTCGGCTCGTGATTTACAAGCTTTTCGAGTGTTCTTCCAACATCCCAAGTGGGTTATCACGCCGGTAAGGCCACAGAAAGCCGTGGGGTCGATTGCTTTTATAAAATGACTTTAAAGCATGTTTCAGTTTTCTATGAGCTTACCGGTTTACCGGCACAATAAACCTTAGGTTTTTAACCAATCAGAACGCGCGTTCTATCTTAGCTATTTTTTTAAAAAAGAATAATGGATTGGACATTGGGACGGAGCCTTCCTGTATAAAACTTTGTTGATCGAGTACTTCCTGAAATTGAGAGACTCTCAATTATTCAATGTGGATTCGAAATTGTCTTACTCCCGGCAAAAAATATTTCATATTCTTTTGTTTGCTTTACTCTGAAGTTAAGAAATGACCAGGGTCAATCTTGTTGATCTTAAAAAGTAGCTATGTATAATAAAGTTGAATAATATGACTTAAGCCCCCAAAATAGAAGCAAATACAACTGTTAATTATAACAAACAACCAACACACTTTATAAAACGTCACAAACCTTTATTGACTACAGTCAGCTTTGAACTAATTATACTCTAGAAAAGCTCTGAGCATATAACTAATGACAATCCTTTTTTTTAGATTTTTTTCAGTCTTGTCCTTTTTTGGTGTGCAAATCCATAAGCCGCCACTCAAATTTGCACTTTTTGTTTATGTCGGGTTTTTCTTTCTCTTGTTAAGTTTTAAACTTTTGTGTTTCTTTTGAGTTTCTTGTATTTTTTTATTATATTTTTTTTATTGCTAGTCCTTTCTGTCCTACCATTTCCTTTCGATCACGTACACAATAGTAACTCATCTCATGTTACGAAAGTTGGATTTCTTTAAAAACGAACCCTAAATTTCTTTTCGTTTTATTCAGATTTCGAGATTTCCACCGCATGATGTTGACATCTTTACTTTTCGCAGTCGTAGCATAATAGACATCTTAAGCTTGAATGTTTTGTTTTCCCAGTACATGTAGAGGTCCCAGGAGAACATGTCCCTGTGTCTTTTCATAAATCATGCGTACTATGCACGTGAATTAGACAAAATTCAGAGATAGAAGCAGTTCTCTAGAGTATTTTCACATGACCTGTATTGGGAAAACAAAACATACAAGCTAAAGAGGTGTACTGAGCCATATTGTTATTCGTAATCTAACCGCCAAGCATCAACAATAGGTGTAAAAAGTTGATGTGTTATCTAATAAACCTTTGATCAGTTTCTTCCCTTCCGTTCAGCAATATTTTTTCATTTTTTTTTATATTTTCCTCTTATATTGTAGTTTGTGTACAATAGTTGTCCGTCCGTTAACCATAGTCATGGCTCAAGCATAATAGTTGAACTTGACAAAAAATATATATATAGCCGGTGGGTTAAAAGGAACCACTAATTACAAGGAAGGAAACTTGTTGAAACACATAATACGTTCTTCTTTAAAAAAAAAAACAACTATATCTCTTCCGAGAAAACTGTACATTTTTCCCGCGAGACCAGACATGCAATTTTGACCTTTATTTGGCCAGCGTATTGAAAGAAAGACCGCAGGAAAGGTTAGCTCCTACAAGTAACAAAGCGTTTTTAACTATACAACTACGTAATTACTGTGGTGAGAAGATAGATGAAAGATGCTGAAGAATGGACAAGCAAGGATTGGACTCTAATTTCTGTTGACTGTAAAACTGATTATACCTTTCCTCCACTCGATGGCTGAACTCTCTCTGCGAAATAAATGATATGAGGAAACAATAATTAACTTGGCAGTTAAAGTAAGAGAACCTGAAAAGAAAGTTTGGAAATCTTAGAACTATTCCATTTGCACAGCTATATTCCTTTAGATTGCAAACAGTCTCTTTTCAGTAAGAATTAGCGAACTAGCCGAAGGGCCGTTATCCTTAGCGCGTTTGCTTCGTTCGCTTGACCTTACCATTAATCCTCATACGCACCGCATGTAGCTGATTTTGAAGAATAAACTGCTAACATAACATGCAGCCGTCTAAAATTTACTCGAGCACAGCTGCACAGAGATCGAGCAATGATAAGTAATTCTACCGCATTGTAAACATTGACTCAGTGAAGATAATCTGATAGCTACAATATGTACCCTGCATTTTGCAATCGGTGCAGGAACTGTTGATATTTTTCAGGGGCACCCAAGACGGTTTCCTCCTAAATACATTATAAGCGGCGCTATAGAATTTGTATCTGTTCGGTCATTCTGGGGAACTGGAGTCTCTTCGAAATTACAAGATCTTCAGTATGATTTTCTAGAAAATTTAAGGTGCAATTTAGCATTTTACGAGAGTAATAATTTTTCTGATTCCTCTCTCCATCACATTTCTGGATCCGAATATTTCAGGTTTCCTTTTTCTACGAAAAATAGCCTAATCTAGGGAGTGAAGTGTGAAAAATTAATAGGGAATTGAAAGTGACTTTTTGGCTAAATTTTTCTTACAACCGTATAGTAAATTTATTGCAAATTTTGCATTTATATATACACCCAAACAGTCGTTGAGTGTCCCTGATTTTTGTTTGAAAACTAGTTAAACTAGACTGAGACTGAAGGCATGAATTGTTTATTGTATTTGCCTTCTATCTGATTCACTAGTATAACAATAGGACCAAGGAAATGCAAACAACTTCCGCTTTCGGTCTCTCGTTGGTGTGGTACGACGAACGAATAGAGCAAAGAGACTACACTGGAGACTACACTGGAGAAAAGTGCAGAAAAGAGACTTAAGGGCAATTCATAAAGATGATTAACTAAAACGTACCCAATTTCCCTTGAGTTCCATCATTCGTGGACAGAGTTCATCTGCTGCGGTAGAACACAACTCCATGGCAAGATGCGAACGGGTTTCGCTCGCTAAAGCAATGGCTAAGAGTTCTCCAGCGATGACAACAAGCATCATGAATTCATCCCACGAAAATTTTTGCTTTCCACAATACATTTCCTCTTCAAACTCGCCCAGAACATTTCTGATGTCTTTGCTCGATTTTACAGAGGAAATAATGTTGGTGACATCAACTCGATCCCGAACTTTGTCAGTTAGCCTCGTTAAATATCCTGCTACTCTCCTAACATTTTGGGAACAACAACTTAAGTCTTGGCCTTGTCTTTTTCTTGCATAATAATCCAGAAGTATTTTTAGATCTCTTTTGATTTCAAATTCTGTCACCTTTTTTACGATATCCATCCTTCGAATTTTACGCATCAAGTCCTTCAGGTAATTAAAATCTTCCCACGAAAGTAGCCCTTCATGCTCTAAACAACGAAAGATTGATAAAATTTCGGTGTTAGTCTTCGAAATATATTCAGTACATAAGCGACGAAACCTTTTTGTATGTTCTCTATCCAGATCTTTCGAAATCTGGAGCAAAACATACTGATAAGCTTGTCGAAGTTCGTCTGTCAAAGTCTTGGTGGTGGCGGATTGCATGGCGTCTGTAAAGAAAGCGAATAGAAGACACCTGACCTTTTATACCCCGAAACTTTGCATACCATGCAACACAATAGACACGAAAAGGACGTGACGTTTCCCATAACAGCAAAACGTAAGCAAAACGTACTTACAGTAATGTAGTTATGTAAAATCATCAGAATGTTTGTTGGGGCCGGATCCCTTAGCTGGATTCACCAACACCCCCACGCGAGTCTGTGTTGCAACCACTTGTCTAATTTACTATAATCTTTATCTACTTCCAGCCTCTCAGAAAAATAACGTAGTCTTAACTGTTTCATATCCCAGCCGTCATTAGGATGCACTTGATTGCGAAGACGATCTCAGCGGAGCATGACACCATTCTTTACTTCTTTCTCCCATTAGATATCAAGAAGAACTCATGTCTGTCTCTTGATCTCACATCGATTTCTGTCCAGGCAGTTCTTTGTAAAATATCCGAACGCCTTACTTCACGCAAAGTTTTGCCATGTTTGCAATTTTCGCCGTTGCGTGCATTTCTGGACATAAGTGATTTTGCCATGATAAACAGACTTGTAAGTTCGTCCGTCCGGAAGGAAGGTATTTCGTCCTTTTAAACCCTAGAATCTTAACCGCTTACCAAAGGAGGACATCTTTGACGTACGTTTATTAAAAATAATCCAGGGAACCAGTGTTTATTTCATTTTGCCGGAAGGCCAATGAGTAATAATAATCACACGTTAGGGAGGTGCAGGGTGCCGTAACCAGGGGTAATTTTATTCCATTTATATTAAAAAACCAGAAATTCCGTTTGGAAAATAAAATGGATGGCGTCATTCCGTTTGAGAAGCTTCAGAAAAAATTGGCTGTGATAGTAGCCACGTTACTGCTGAAAGGGGGGTTGTACCAAATGATGTCTCTATGGCGGTTCCCTCTTCCAGATTTCGGAGACTGTGCCGTAGGAACTGAGATTGTTCCCACTGTCATCGAGAGCTTTCTGATAAAGAAGCGCCGCTTTGCTAAAGGAATCTTCATCTATAGAGATTTCGGACAGCCTTTTGTTAATGGACTTTGGGATGTTTTCGATGATGCAGGGTGGATGGTTAGATTTCTTGTTGACGTAGGGTGGAATTTTTCCTGGTTTGTTGTATGGCAAGTACTTTTTCCGTTAGCCAGGTTAAGTGTGACGTCAAGGAAGTTTACTACTTTCTTATTGGCCTCGATAGTAATCTTCAGACCGTACTAAGTTAAGTTAAGTTGTTTAGACAGCCAAAATTTGTGCTTTTCATGTGTAAACTACTTCTAGTGTTACCAGTTGTCCTGGTCAATATTCTGTAGGTAACAGGATGCTGTTCCAATACTATTCAGCTGACTATTACCTGCAGGTAATAATGTATATGCTCTAGAATCCTTTTTTTTTTGGCGTTGTTTTGTTTTGTTTTGTTCTGTTTCGTTTTTCTCTCAAGGAGAGTAATTTAATTAATTAATTTTAATTAATTAAAAGTGTTAACAATTGATTGGTAATAAGATTGCTTTAGGTCATTCTTTTGCCGGATTGGCTAATAAAGTGGCCTGAAATAAGCCAATCACAAAGCGTTGTAAAACATCTCTTGATTCGTTAATTCACCATATACCGGCAATCTTACAATCGCTGAAAGGATCACTTCTATCAAATGGAAACCATAATGCTTTTATTAGCAGGCACAGCCGTCACATTTTCAAAAAGCGGAAATTGGTACAACTGTTAATATTATAACAAACAATCAATACACTTTATGCAAACGTCACAGCCTTTATCTTTTAAGTTAATACTCCTGGAAACATGTGAGTATGTAACTCACGTAATGACAATTCTTTATTGTTATTATTTTTTTCTGTCCTCTTCCCTTTTTGGTGCAAATCTTACCCGCCACTCAGATTTGCAGTTATTTTGTTTATTGCTTTCTTTTTCTCTTAATATGTTTTCAGGTTTTGTGTTTCTTTTGTATTTCTCGTATTTTTTTTAATTATTATTGTCGCTTTTGCTGTGTCTTTAATTTGTTTTTGTTGTTTTTTCTGTCCTACCTTTCGCGTAAACTTTCTTTGGATCACGCCAACAATAATAATGGCTCATCTCATGTTAAGAAAGTGATAACACTTACACAATCTCAGAATTTCTTTTTTTCGTATACTTCGTCATTTCCTCATGGTGTTTAGGTCCTTACTTTTCGTCGTAACTTCATGAGCCATTTTCATATTGTTCACCCTGACCCAAACGTAATCTAACCGCGCGGCAAGCATCAACACTGGATTAAAAAAAATGATGTTTTTAATAACAAACCTCTGTTCACTTTCTTCCCTACGATTCAGCAACATTTGTTTTTCGCTTTTTTTTTTGTTCATCTTTCTTTTCTACGAGAAAAAGGTAGTCTCCCTCAAGTGCTGGACTCCGCTTTTTCCTTTTTGACAGTCAGGTCAGTGGCGTCCGCATCCGACGTTGAGCTAGCCTGAGAGTGATTGTAAACAAGATGGTATATTGCTTCTGCACTTAGTCGCATAACTCTTCCTGGAAAATTATATTAAAGAACCAATTTTTAACTGAAAACACAAACCTTGGTTGCAACATAATACTTAGGCCTAACGTTTACCTGGAAAAATTAACTAAATTGATACAAGCGCTTGTTGACTGGGCTTTCTACTGGTTTCACCTTACGGGTCTTTAACCTTATTAATAGCAATGAAACGAACGAAAGAAAAAAAAAAACAGATGTAGTGATTTTCAGTCAGTTGGGCAGAATCGCGGGCGCATCGGGGACTCCTTCCCTGTGCAGCCCGTTATTGCTTACAGACGTCATGCAAGCCTTCGCGACCTTTTGGTACACTCCACGCTACACAGCAACACACCTCACACGCAACAACGTGCCGGAGTTTACAAATGCAACCATCCATGCTGTCTCACCTGTCCCTTTCTCCACGAAAGCCGAGCAAATTACATTTTTACCGCAACTATTGAACAAAGAAAAATCATTGACTACTTATCCTGCAAATCCAAAAATCTTATAAATTATCTACTTAATTTAATGCAACAAATGTAAATGTCAGTACATCGGAGAGACCATTAACATCAACGAAATGAACGATTTGGAGAACGCCAATCCATCTCGAACCACAAGAAACTCAATGATCGCACTCCTGTCTCTCTACATTTTAGTCATACTGGACATTCAATCAACGACGTCATTCTAATCCCACTTGAACTCATATGCAGCAACCGTGATGCAGTGAGAAAGGCTCGAGAAGCTCATTTAATACACAAAAAATAAAAACACAAAAAAAATAGCTACACCTGTTTCAGTTTATTTTAAGTAAAACTGAATATCATTTTTCACTCACCCAACTTCCCTTAGGTAGCTTAGTAATCCGAGAGCAGAGATCTTCAGCCACTGTGTAAAGCAGCTTCATAACTTCCTGCTTCTGGTGATGCTCTTCATTCGCCAAAGCCACGGCAAAAATTTCACCGCTGATGACGATAAGAAGAGTTAGCTTACTCCATGGATCAGACAGTTCTTGGTCACAGTTATCTTTAAACACAAGCATGAGATTCTGGATATCTTCTCTCGACTCCCCCAACAAAGATCTCACCCTCTCACTAACATTGAATCCATCTTGAAATACCTCTCTAGTAATCATCAGCAAATACCCTGCGACCTTTTCCACTGAATCAAGAGGAGAACTACTTGATTCGCTGATTCCTTGCCTCTTTCTTGCATAGAAATCAAGAAGAACTGTCAAATTTCTTATGACCTCCAATTCTGTCAACTTCTGTGCAAGATCCAATCTCTTTACTTCCACCAAACCTTCCTTTAGAAAAGACACGTCTGACCAAGAGATCTTTCCCGTATTTTCTAAGGAAGATACAGAAGATATAATAATTAAAGCACCAGGTTCTTTCCTAATAAGCTCTCCGAAAATAAAACGAAGCTCCTCTTGCTGATCTTTCTCCAAACTGTGAACAATCTGGAGAAGAACAGTTCTGCAATCTCGTTGGAGATATTCGATGATGGTGTTATTTGTTTGTGATGATATGGCGGTGTCAACACAAACGGGCGGCGAGTCGGAATGAGAACATTCCGTCATTTTATACCTTGGAATATTAATTAATATAACAAAGGGAAATTCCCTGACGTCATGTTTGTTTTTTGTTATTTTCTTAAATAACTGGTGCAACCATTGTATTATCAGTATTATTTAAGACTCGTTGCTTCGGCAGTCGCCTAAACCAATAGCCTGAGATGCTTCAGGGCCTTTAGCTGCTGACCCCTTCTAGTAAGCTATTTTATTTTGCAGTCTTTAGAAAAGACTGGAAATTTCTCGTTTGGTTGCCGTTTCGAGACAATTGGGCATGATTGCAAACATTCCAGACGCATAGTTAATCGATAAACCGATAATCGATAATAATCGATCGTAATCGAAATCAATCATCAAAGACTGTATGAAGCCGCGCGAATTCACTTTTTAAGTGACGTTTCCCTAGCCGTCGCCCTCGTTGTTGCTTAGCTCACTATAAGAGAGATTAAGCATCATGTTTACCTGCAACGGCAAACGTGAGATTTTTAAGTTGAAATATGAGCAAATAAAAACAGCTGAAAACAATTTTTATGGATGGAATTTGCCCGGGGAGTACTCAACAAAAGTTTATTCGGGGAGGCTCCACCCCGAGGTCCAACCCCTTACCCAATTTATATACCATTTTCCACGAAAAAAAGTACTGTACCCCTTTCGCACCCCTCCAGGTTTGAAATAATAGGGACTTTAAGATCCAACGACGCAGACGACAACGATAACGTCAAAAAACAATAGGTTTTATAAGCAAAACAACGACTTCGCACGTGCATCACACTTTTTTTTTTACATATCTTTCCCCTTTTTTGCACGACTACGACATGAAAATGCCTAATTTCGTGTTTTATGGAAGACGTAAACAAGCGACGACGAAATTTTATTTCTGAGTTTCTGATCTTGGATGTGGTCACCTGAAATACAGCTTCAGGAGGGTTCGCCTACATATGGCAAAGTACTTGGGTACGAATAATCGCTAAAAAGACCAAAAGAACGCAAATTCACCTTTTAAGCGACGTTCTCGTCGCCAGTGCGTCGTTGGATTTTTAAGTCCCTATTGATACAGAGAGCTCCGCTTTTAGCTCTGCATGCAAAAGGCTAGATCTATATATTATTCATTACCAGCAAGAGCCATTTGTTAGCAGTTGTTTTATACTGTACTTTAAAAAATCAGTCATAAGACGAGGCAAATGGCAACCTTGTTGACCTTAAATAATACCAAATAAAGCTGCAGAAACAGCTGGTAAAGGCGATTATTGTAACAAAAAACCAGTGCAATACACTTTATAAAAACGTCACAGACTTAATTGACTACAGTTAACCTTGAAACAGAAGAGGATAAAACGGTTATTGTAACAAACAACCAGTGCAATACACTTTATAAAAACGTCACAGACTTAACTGACTACAGTTAACCTTGAAACAGAAGAGGATAAAACGGTTATTGTAACAAACAACCAGTGCAATACACTTTATAAAAACGTCACAGACTTAACTGACTACAGTTAACCTTGAAACAGGAGAGGATAAAACGATTATTGTAACAAACAACCAGTGCAATACACTTTATAAAAACGTCACAGACTTAATTGACTACAGTTAACCTTGAAGCAGGAGAGGATAAAACGGTTATTGTAACAAACAACCAGTGCAATACACTTTATAAAAACGTCACAGACTTAATTGACTACAGTTAACCTTGAAACAGAAGAGGATAAAACGATTATTGTAACAAACAACCAGTGCAATACACTTTATAAAAACGTCACAGACTTAACTGACTACAGTGAAACCTTGAAACAGGAGAGGATAAAACGATTATTGTAACAAACAACCAGTGCAATACACTTTATAAAAACGTCACAGACTTAACTGACTATAGTTAACCTTGAAACAAAAGAGGATAAAACGGTTATTGTAACAAACAACCAGTGCAATACACTTTATAAAAACGTCACAGACTTAATTGACTACAGTTAACCTTGAAGCAGGAGAGGCTAAAACGATTATTGTAACAAACAACCAGTGCAATACACTTTATAAAAACGTCACAGACTTAACTGACTACAGTGAAACCTTGAAACAGGAGAGGATAAAACGATTATTGTAACAAACAACCAGTGCAATACACTTTATAAAAACGTCACAGACTTAACTGACTATAGTTAACCTTGAAACAAAAGAGGATAAAACGGTTATTGTAACAAACAACCAGTGCAATACACTTTATAAAAACGTCACAGACTTAATTGACTACAGTTAACCTTGAAGCAGGAGAGGCTAAAACGATTATTGTAACAAACAACCAGTGCAATACACTTTATAAAAACGTCACAGACTTAACTGACTACTTGAAGCAGGAGAGGATAAAACGATTATTGTAACAAACAACCAGTGCAATACACTTTATAAAAACGTCACAGACTTAACTGACTACAGTTAACCTTGAAGCAGGAGAGGATAAAACGATTATTGTAACAAACAACCAGTGCAATACACTTTATAAAAACGTCACAGACTTAACTGACTACAGTTAACCTTGAAGCAGGAGAGGATAAAACGATTATTGTAACAAACAACCAGTGCAATACACTTTATAAAAACGTCACAGACTTAATTGACTACAGTTAACCTTGAAACAGAAGAGGATAAAACGGTTATTGTAACAAACAACCAGTGCAATACACTTTATAAAAACGTCAGAGACTTAACTGACTATAGTTAACCTTGAAGCAGGAGAGGATAAAACGATTATTGTAACAAACAACCAGTGCAATACACTTTATAAAAACGTCACAGACTTAATTGACTACAGTGAAACCTTGAAACAGGAGAGGATAAAACGATTATTGTAACAAACAACCAGTGCAATACACTTTATAAAAACGTCACAGACTTAACTGACTACAGTTAACCTTGAAGCAGGAGAGGATAAAACGATTATTGTAACAAACAACCAGTGCAGTACACTTTATAAAAACGTCACAGACTTAATTGACTACGGTTAACCTTGAAGCAGGAGAGGATAAAACGATTATTGTAACAAACAACCAGTGCAATACACTTTATAAAAACGTCACAGACTTAACTGACTACAGTTAACCTTGAAGCAGGAGAGGATAAAACGATTATTGTAACAAACAACCAGTGCAATACACTTTATAAAAACGTCACAGACTTAATTGACTACAGTTAACCTTGAAACAGAAGAGGATAAAACGGTTATTGTCACAAACAACCAGTGCAATACACTTTATAAAAACGTCACAGACTTAACTGACTACAGTGAAACCTTGAAACAGGAGAGGATAAAACGATTATTGTAACAAACAACCAGTGCAATACACTTTATAAAAACGTCACAGACTTAACTGACTATAGTTAACCTTGAAACAGGAGAGGATAAAACGATTATTGTAACAAACAACCAGTGCAATACACTTTATAAAAACGTCACAGACTTAACTGACTACAGTTAACCTTGAAGCAGGAGAGGATAAAACGATTATTGTAACAAACAACCAGTGCAATACACTTTATAAAAACGTCAGAGACTTAATTGACTAAAGTTAACCTTGAAGCAGGAGAGGATAAAACGACTATTGTAACAAACAACCAGTGCAATACACTTTATAAAAACGTCACAGACTTAATTGACTAAAGTTAACCTTGAAGCAGGAGAGGATAAAACGGTTATTGTAACAAACAACCAGTGCAATACACTTTATAAAAACGTCACAGACTTAATTGACTACAGTTAACCTTGAAACAGAAGAGGATAAAACGTTTCCTTAAGTTAATTAGGAAACATCTGAGCATCCGACTAATGACAATCCTTTTCTACTTTTCCGCAAATCCTAGCCGACACTTAGATTTGCAGTTATTGTGTTTATGCTGTTTGTTTCTCTTGATATGTTTTCAACTTTTGTGTTTCTTGTGCTCTTGGAACTATTATAATTTTTTCCGTCTTATCATTTGCCAAAACTTTCTTTTAGAACGCGCACTATAATAAGTCATCTCAAATATTAGGAAAGTGATCAGACTTTCAAACGTTCATTCGAAAGTTCTATGGCTCTTGAATTTACACGACCTCGCAATTTCTTTTCTCGTCAATTATTCAGATTTTTTCCGTCATTTGCTTATGATGTTTACGTCGTCACTTTTCGTCGTAACATACTTTTCACGAGCCATTTTTTGTTATTCAACCTGACCCAAGCCAGGAGCACATCAAATGGAGCCTCCATCTCCCATACAAGCCCTTGGAGTCAACCCTTTCCCGAGTAGATTTATAATTAGATCGGTTCCCAGAGGAGACTTCGCGCGCCGACAGTGGGAAGAGCCAATCACAACGACGAAATGACAGTGCTATTGTACTCAATCAAACAGCGGGAAATTCGGTGTTGACAGGCCAAACACAATCATAAGCTAGTGAAACGTGACTTAAGCGTTTTCATCCCTCAGATATTTTCTTTCTTTTCTTTCTAAGGGTAGATTCTGCTGTGGAGAGTTTTAAACTCTGGCTATGTTGATCTTAATTTTGGCTGCTTGTCTCACAATAAGAGGCCATGAAGCTGGTCTGTTCCATGCGTAATGATTAACTACTTCCTGCAGTCTGTAGTTCTAACAGGATTCGCTTTAGCCATTTTTTTTTAAGCGTTAAGGTTTTTATTTTGGCTAAATGACTCAATATTAATCAAATTTCTAGCT
The DNA here is from genome assembly GCF_958299795.1 of Porites lutea. Taxonomy (NCBI): domain Eukaryota; kingdom Metazoa; phylum Cnidaria; class Anthozoa; order Scleractinia; family Poritidae; genus Porites; species Porites lutea. Next base: position 2,214,267 of record NC_133205.1, on the reverse strand, counting down.
TTTCAAGGTTTTTTTTCTGAAATGCGTTTATCTGAATAAATACTTGTAGTACTTGTGGTTGTTTTGTCCCTGTTGTCCGTCAGCTAGTGTGATGATTCCCTGCAATGTTTTGTAACGCCAGGCCCAGCTATTTAACATTGTTTTCTCGCGAAAAGTGATCTACAGATGCGAATTCGAAGGAAAGAATTGAGCTTAAATTTCTACATTAACTGCTGAGAATTGTCCTTTAATTAATTCTTTTGGCGCAGATACAATCGATTTTGTTTTTCTTGAGATAAGTGGGTCTTTGGACTGGAGCGCGATGTCACAAATTCCTCCGTTAGCAAACTTTTGAGATGGCTTCACAGTCGAGCAACTATTTCTCTTCTGTTCAACTTTCCAAGTGCCAGTTTTATCACGCAACACTCATGGTAATATAAGTCAGTTGTAAAGGAAGACTGCAATTTCTCAAATTTCGGAACTAAAGCATTCCTCGTTAGTTGCTACTTAGGTCATCGCTCGCCTGCTTGACTGGCGAAATCCACTCCACGGTGATGACAAAAATCAAATGATCCTGGCACTTTTTCGGCGCTGATCAGACTGATCATCGAAAAGTTCCAAATCGTCCACAGACGTCGACATTTTTCGAAGGGCATGCTTACATGTGGGATGTATGACGGTAAAAAAGAAAACACTCGCAAAGATAACCTTTCAGTGATCCTCAGTTCGCTGTCTTTGTCCCATCGCTTCATGCTCAGTCTCAGTCGGGTAGTTTATTAACTTTTATTTCATGACACCCAGATCCCGGCGGCTGTAAAATTGTAAAAATGGACGTATAGTAAAAAAAGGAAAACGGTCGAAGGACGGGCTTCTGAGTTCGACTTCATCCAGCACTATTTTTTCACGGTGACATACGAGACTCGCGAAATATGACACTTTTCGCGGGAAACAAGCCGTTCTATTTATAACTCTACTCGGGAAAGGGTTGACTCAAGAAATTAATGGAGATGGAGGCTCCATTTGATGGGCTCCTGCCCAAGCGTAATCTAACCGCGCGGAAAGTATCAATTCTGGGTTCAAAAAAATGATTGTTTTAAATAATAAACCTCTTTTCAGTTTCTTCCCTTCCATTCAGCAAAATTTTTTTCTTTTTCTTTCTTTTTTCTTTCATTTTTTTTGCATTGAAAATAAACTCCGCCCTCAAGCCCTTCTACGAGAAAACTGAGTGGTCTCCTTCAAGTGCTTCACTACCTCCGCGCTATTTCCTTTTTAACAGTCAGGTCAAAGGCTTTCGCATTCGACGTTGAGCTATCCTGATTGTAAACGAGATGGTGTCGCTTCTGCACGTGGGCGCATAACTCTTTCTGACAAATTGTTGAAAACGCAAACCTTGATCGCACCGCGTGATACTTAAACCTAACGTTTACCTACAAAAAAAGAAATTAAATCGATACAGGCGCTTGATTTTTGCTGATTTCAGCTCACGAAACGAGGGAAAGAAAATAAAAACAGATGAGGCCACTTTCTGAGTCGGTTGGGGAGAATCACCGGTAGCATACAAGGAAGGCTAAATCACGGTGATCGAGTTGCAAACAAGCCTGAATTAAAAAGTTGAATTTCACTGTTGCGTAATTTTAACTAGACCGCGAGCAGTCCCTCTTCACTCAGTCGAGTCTAAGCTCTGCAGGACTGGAGAGAGCGAATTGGTCGAGAGGGAAACGGGAGAGAGGCGCCTCCTCCCCAGCTTCCCTCGGCTTTCGCTCGCTTCGCTCGATTTCTTCGCTCGCGTGACCATCCTGAGGGACTGTTCGCAGTCTAAATTTTAACGCGGGTAAATAAAATAGAGGCAATGTATGTAAGGTCACGCGTAAACACAAAAGTTGAATCTCGCTCAACTTTTACGTTTACGCGCGGCCTTTCATACATCACCTCTATTTTATTTACGCTCGTGCGCACGTGAAAATTACGCGACAGTGGTTCACGACAGTGGAGGTAAATCCACCCTTAAAGGCCACTTTCACACTATATCGGATAGCTTTTCGTGCCGTCTCAAAAAGCTTTTAGGTACAATGAACAGCAATAGCAGAGAACTGGAACAAGTCGTTCTCCTACATCGAATATCATGCCACACCAATCCTCACAGTCGTCTCAGTAGCTCTGCTTATTCCCTTTCGTTACGATCTGAATGAAATACGTGCACCAAAGTCTGTCACAGAACCTATCCCAGGTATGCAACCATCCACTTTTGAGATCGGCAGCGCGCAGCGCAGCTTCGCTCCGCTACAGAATTCGCGATGGAATCACCGTTCTTATATACGAACTGAAGCCCTATCTGGCCAGCGGTATATGACTTTCGTCGCGGCGCAAAAGTTTTCCGCTGTATATTGTCAGGTGTGAACCTAGCATGCACTACGGCTAATATAAATTTCAGCTGTCTTCTTTTCAATTTGAATGGCTTAGAAGAGAGCGGAAGGATTTTGGACAAAGTTAATACTTCTAAAAACAAGCGTAAAGAATTTAAAATTTTATTATATTAGGTAGGTCCTTAAGTATTCCGCTTTGATTCTACTACTTTCGGTTTTCGATTCGTGCCACGCCTCATTCGACTGACCAATCCGCATCAAAGCACGGGGTGTGTTTGAATTATTAAGGTTAATTTCTTGAAATAGAAAGAAAGCATCCGACATTAAAGGCAAAGCGAAATCGGACTGCAATCATGAAATTTTTTTTAAACCAAACCTAAGGTTTAAAATGTCGTTGATTACTCAACTAATTAAATTTCACTTAACTGACTTACCCAACTTCCCACTTTAAATATCCGAGAGTAGAGATCTTCATCCCCTGTAACTTCTTTACGCAATTGCATAAATTGCGTTCACTGCAACGATCATTTTTTTTGTCTTTTTGTAATAATAGTTAACTTTTCCTGCCCAATTGCAAATCCTTTTAAATGTTTGGTGTTACTATCAATAATATTTTTTGTGAACCCAGGAGTCATTTCAAAAGGTTGAGTTTGATCGTCCGGGTGAACGTAGTCCTGAACAGGACTGTTGTTGTTGACAGTGACTGACGTTTCGACAACCTGAGGGTAGTCATCTTCAGAGTCAAAGTGAGTTGTATCACGTCAGTTTATGGTATTATAGTCTGGTTATAGATTTGATTGGTCAATTATGTCGCGATGTTATTGGTCGTCTGTCAGCTATATTTTTTGTTTAATCGTTTGAACTCAGGAGTCATGTCATAAGTAGGTCGCAACTAAGTAACATTGGAATAACATCACAACTTAGTTGACCAATCAGTTTAGTACAGTCAACTGGCAATACACAACTTGCTTTGACTTTGACGATGACTTCCTCGCAGTTTTTCAAAATGTCAGTCACTGTCAAGAACAGTACTACACAAGACTGCACTAACCCGGACTGTCATATTTCACCTACACGTAATATTATAAATTAAATGTCATTGTAATAAGGTAGTCTTCTTGTTTTCCAGGCAGTGTATGGTGTGTTAAGTGGCTTGGAAGGACTTGACGCTTTCCAAGACCTAATGACACACACAACAATGAAACCATGGTATGACCGAGTGAAAGAAACTGTCAAGACGCACACTGGGGCTCAAACTCTTTAAGATTTATTTGGCAGTAAAGGTGCAGAAATATCAGCTATGGATACTTGGACAACAGGACCATGGACAGTTTTCAGCCAAACATTACTGCAAAGTGTAAATAAATCTTACAGAAATGACCTACTTGTAGAAATAGGATATCACTGTGGACAATGTACACACATGATTCCATGTGTATGTAAAAAGGGGACATGAAATATTGTCTAAGTTCTTTAGACAAAGCCAAAATTTGTGCTTTTCATGCGTTATCTACTAGTAATCCTGGTCAAAATTCTGTAGGTAAAGGATAATGATCCATTACTATTACTACTAGCATATGGTCTAGATTGTTTTTGGCATTTTGTGTTTTCTTTTGTTTTGTTTTTTTCAAGGGAAGTAATTTATTTGATCTTGAAAAGTGTTCTTTTATTTATTGATTGGTAATAAGATGGCTTTTTAAGGTTTTACCTTTGATTGGCTAATAGAGTGGCGGTAAACAGTTAGCCAATCACAAAGGGTGTAAAACATCTCTTGATTTGTTTATGCACCACATGCAGCCAGTGATACAATCGTTGTAAAGGACCACTTCCATCAAATGGAGGTCATATGCTTTTAGAAGCAGATACTTGAGTGGATAAGGGAAATCTATAATTACTTTGACAACCATGAGCTTTCTTTTTTCTTAGAAATTTGTACATGCTGGGGGTGAGGGGGAGGGGTGGAAACTTGTCACAAGGTCAGAAAGGTATTATCTAGGTAATTATTTCCACTTTTACTCACCGTGTTGCTGAAGAGGTCAGGTGCTTAGCATGGTTTCATTTTTAAGCTGTGGTTGCAATTGCAAACAAAAGAATAATCTATGAAATAATGGCGTTTGGGTAATTCATCCCTCCCCTCTCCATGGATTGTCACTTTTCCCTCCTCCTGTGGTAAGTGATAAATAAACACACAGGGGCATAGTAAGGAATTTTTTAGAGGTACGCACAGTTCTCCAAATCCACCCTTTCCCGTCTCCTAGAGGGTTTCCACGCGGTGCCTAGTACTCAGTTTGAACTGTTTCTAATCAGTGTGGTGAGGAGACATATCCCATGGATGTAGAGCCGTTGCCCTCGCGTGTTGTGGAATCAAGGAAACACTTTACTATGGTTCGAGACATTATTTGAAAGCAGATTAAGTTTAGTTCACACAGGCAATGACACTCTTTTCAGCTATAGATCATTTTCCTTCCCTTTAACTCCTTTGCTGTTTTTCGTTTTGTTTTGCGCGCACGTGCGTTCCTGCGAACGGGTAGCTATGCCCATGTTCAACACTGCATGGCTGCTTAGGGCATTGTTAGTGTCGATGGGTCAAGGAAAATATCCGCCCTTTAGCCCCATATGCAAACAAACACTGAATAAACAACAAGACAGCGTATTTGTGAAAACACGTCAATAATCTTTATTTATTGAGATGTACTAACCGCCATATTTTGTTTCATTTTTTTTTTGTACCGCCATACATATTTTTTTTTTTGTTTCTTGAGACTTCTTGTTTCTTTGTTTCTTGAGACAATGTTTCGTATATCGTTTTCGTTAAAACTTTGTTTTTCTTTGTTTCTCGAGACTTCGGTTTTGTATGTTTTTTTTTTCTTTTTTTTTTCTTTCTCTTTTTTTCAAGGCAGCTCATTAGCAAAACCACCTCAATAACCTTTATTTATGAGATGTACTAACCGCCATATTTTGCTTCGTTTTATTTTTGTTTTTGGAGACAAAGTTTTGTATACCTTTTTTCTTTGTTCCTCGAAACTTTCAATTTCTTTTTCTTTTTTTTTTTCTTTTTCTCAAGACTTCATATTTCTGTGTTTGTTGGCTTTTTTTTCTTTTTCTCATTTTTTCGGTCTTTTTTACATCTCTAAATTTTTTTGTGTTTTCCGGGTTTTTGTTTCTTTGTTTTTACTATTCACTACTGAAAAGAACAAAATGAAAAAAAATGAAGAAAGAGCGAGCAGTTAAGGATGGTCTTCGCCAGCGATGGAGCTGGAGTCGTTATCAGAATTAAAAGCGCAAAGCCAAAAATCGAGTGAAAAAATAACCCTTAACTAACGGAACCAGAAGCGGATGAAAGCGTTCTGATTCTTTTACATTTGATTACGTCGAGCTAATAACTAAACTTACACAGCCAATGTTTAATATTCGCTATGTCATAAGCACTTAAACGACTCCAACCCCGTCACTTATGAACACTAGGATTTAACAGACTTTCTAAGAGAAGACGTTGTTCTGCTTCAAGTGTTGGAGTATATCCTCTATCTGCTCTTCGATGGTTAGGTTGGTGGCTTCTGTATCTGACACTGCATTCTGGTTATAAGCAAGATGGTACCGTTTTGTCACATGCTTGCAAAAATCTTCCTAAAAAAAAGCAAACCAAAACGTAGGTCAAAAAGAATTTCCAGCCATATCTTACATTTAAGTTATAATAATAACAATAATAAACATGATAATAATGACATTCATAAAAATGACAATAATCTGTTCGCCGTCAATATTCCCAGTGTCTCTAAATGAATCATAATAATTTACTAAAATTCATGCATTAAGTTCGGCACATGTGAAATGCAACGTTTGAAATCAAAAGTCGAACTTAAGTGGAATCTTCGACTGTTTCAGTCGCAGATACGGCGAAAGGCGCATTTAACTTGAAGAGTCGAATTTCATTGATTCAAACCGTCGCACTTCACATGCATTTAACTCTCGCATTAAAATCAGCACATGTGAAATTCGACGTTTGAACCGGGTCTTATATAGCGCCATTTCTATGAGCTCAATGGCGCTTGACAATAGATGTTTTTAAATCAATTAAGGCCGGCCCGCCCGGTTCAAACGTCGAATTTCACATGTACCGAGATAAAATATTGAATATCCTAATAGAAAGCTTTTTAAAAAAGGAGTGTTTTGATCTTTGATGTGGGTGAACAATCTATTCCTTTGTGAATTCTGCGTGCTTCGCGATGAAACGTCGCTAAGAACGCTCGGCTGTCACAAGCAAGACAGATCCCTGGGTAACGATCGACACCTCTGGATTAAAGTACACCAAGCGTCTTCCTGTTTCAGCTGTTCATGGGAGACGCAATTTTAGCCGCTTTCTTTTTAACTCACGGACGTGCCGTCAAAGCTTCCTTTTCATCATAAACTCGTCAAAAGGTGAGGGAAAAACATAAGTATTATAGTAGTGTTGTATCCTCATGCAGGTCGTAACGAGTTCCGCTTTCCATATCTACTTTCGAATTTCGATTCACATCACGTGTTTCATTAAAACCAATCACCTCAAAGCAAGGGATGTGTTTTAATTATTCATAGGCCAAGATTTATAACATCCTTCACAAAAACAATATGAAACTGCCATTTATTATAAAACTAGACCTGAAATCAGTAAAATAGTATAAATCGTTGAGTACTCAACTAGTAAATTTCACTTTAACTTACCCAATTTCCCAGTTTCAATATTCGAGAGCAGAGATCTTCAGCTGCTGTGAAGAGCAGCTTCATGACTTCCTGCTTCTGGTGTGGCTCTTCATGATTCGCCAAAGCCACGGCAAGAATTTCACCGCTGATGACGATACACAGAGTTAGCTTACTCCATGGGTCAGACAGTTTTTGGTCACACTTCTCTTTAAGCACAAGCATGAGATTTTTGATATCTTCTCTCGACTCCACCAATAAAGATCTGACCCTCTCACTAACATCGAATCCGTCTTGAAAGACCTCTCTAGTAATTTTCAACAAATATCCTGCGACCCTTTCCATGGGATCCGGAACAGATTGGCAGCATGATTCCATTCCTTGCCTCTTTCTTGCATAAAAATCAAGAAGAACTGTCAAATTTCTCTTGACCTCGAAGACCGTCAACTTCTCTACAAGATCCAGCCTCTTTACGTCCTCCAAACCTTCCTTTAGAAAAGATACATCGCTCCAAGAGATCTTCCCCGCGTTTTCTAACGAAGATATAATGTTTAAAGCATCATCAGGTTTTGTCGTACTAATAAACTCGTTGAAAAGAAAACTTAGCTCCTCTTGCTGATCTTTCTCTAAACTGTGAACAATCTGGAGAAGAACAGCTTTGAAAGCTCGTTGGAGAATTTTGATTGTGGTGTTATAATTAGTTCGTGAAGACATGGCGGTGTCAACACGAACGGGCGGCGATTCGGAATAAGAACTAATCCCGTCCTTTTATATCTTGGAATACTAATTTATTTTAAACAGGGAAATTCCCTGACGTCATCAAGGGTTATTACCGTATGTGTAGGGTGGAATTACTAGCCTGTGAGTAGTCTCTCGCCTTGCCTCCGGTCAGACTAGCCTGCGTAGCTGGTGTCATTGTTTAGCGAGCGGGAAAAACGAAGCTAAGTGAGCGGTGAAGCCGCGAGGAGATTGGGGCGGGAACAGCGAGTGGCTTTTAGTTTCTCAATCAATCAATCTTTAGTTAAACGCGAGACATAAGTGAGCCTAAAAGGAAGGCGATGTTGCAATGTTCGGAGTCGAAGTCGTCGGGACTGTGATCTTTGTTTATTTTCCCAGGAGTGCAGAGATGCCAACCTCCGGAGATCTAAAACCTGGAGACTCTCTCTATTGCACTACCCTACCCCCACCTCCCATGTCAACGCACTCCCCCGCCAACAAATTGTCCGAGTTCCAACGGGCCTCTGTATCACAACGAGGTTAAGTGCTCAGCCTTTGATTAATGGAAATGATTTTTCATTTTCATACAAATAAAACTCATTTTCACAAGAAAGGCTGCGCACTTTGCGTCATTTTCAGAGTAGTGGCCTTTTTTGACATGGGAACGGCTTAGGATATTACATGAAGTATTACATGAAGTACATACTATCAAAGTCGCTTTGTAAAAATGACGAAATAATCATAATCTTGATGATCTTGGTCAGTGACTAAATACGTGCAAAAATGTCCCAGAAGCCGTACACCGAATAAAAAAAGTTCGAATTTTGAGATAAATGAGCTAAATTTCAAACTATTAAAAGCACAGAAAAGCTCAAAAGTCCATTTTATCCGGGAGATTTGGTAACCCGTATTCGGCATATATGCAAGTGATGTATATACCTCTACTAAGAGGACAAGGTGGGTATCGGCTCAAGAAAGGCCTCTCTGTACTTGCATTCGGGCGCAGAAAATAGAAGGTTATGAGGTTGCATTTCATGAGCACATACAGAGACATGTACGTCGTGATCAACTCCGATCGTAGAGTGTTACCATGTTGTAGGTCTTGTAATAGACTAGTGATTACAAAAACACTTTAGACAACAGACGCATAGTAGAGAAAACGTTCTGGTTTCATTCAAATTTAAAATACAATGCATTTACAACAGTTAAATTGGATGCAAAGTTCTAAACTAAGTAAGTTAAAGGGGAACCATTTGTCAATAGAAGTATACGAAAAGGGTGCCTCTTGTCCAAAATGGTATACGAAAGAATAAGGGATTGGACCTTGGGGTGGAGCCTCCCCCTATAAAACTTTGTTGAGTACCTCCCGAGATTGAGAAACACTCAATTGTTCAATGTGGAATAGAATTTTCCGATCCTTGCTCCTGGACAAAAAAAATTTCATATTTTTTTGCTTGTTTCACACTGGAGTTTAGAACTGGCCAGAAATGACCAGGGTCAACTTTTTTGGTCTTAAATTTAAAGTAGCCATGTATAATAACATTGAGTACTATGACTCAAACCCCAAAACAGAAGCAAATACAAGTGTTAATTATAACAAACAACCAGCACAATTTCTAAAAACGTCATAACCTTTATTGACTACAGTCAGCCTTGAACTTATAATGCTCTAGCTAGAAAACTTCTGAGCATATAACTAATGACAATCCTTTTTTTGGATTTTTTTCAGTCTTCTTCTTTTTTTTGTGTGCAAATCCAGGCCGCCACACAGATTTGCACTTTTCGTTCGTGTATGTCGGGTTTTTATTCCTCTTGTTAAGTTTTCAACTTTTGTGTTTCTTTTTTCTTTCTTGTATTTTTTTTTTCATTACATTTTTTTATTGCTAGTAAGTCATTTCTGTCCTACCATTCGCTCACGAATACAATAGTAACTCAGTCACCTCATGTTACGAAAATGGACTCACTTTTTGTGAAACGGTTCGTGAATTCTGTTAGACCTCTTTAAACACGAAATCTATATTTTTTTTCGTTTTACTCAGATTTCGAGATTTCCATATGGCGTTGATGTCTTTACTTTTCACAGTCGTAACATAATAGACTTATTTAATTTGTATGACATGTTCTCCCAATAGAGGTCCCAGAAGAACTTTCCCATTCGTCTTTTCATAAATTATGCCTAGATATGCATGTGAATAAGACGAAATTTAACAGAAACAGTTTCCTAGAGTATCATCACATGACCTGCTGTAGTGGGAAAACAAAACATACAAGCTAAAGAGGTCGTTTGAGCCATATTCTTATTCCAACCGGCAAGCATCAACAATAGATGTAAAAAGTTGATGCTACCTAATAAACCTTTGATAAGATCTTTAGATCTTCCTTCCGTTCAGCAAAATTTTTTCATTTTTTTTTTCATTTTTTCCTTTTATATTGTAGTTTGTGTACAGTAGTTGTCCGTCCGTTAACCACAGTCACGACTCGAGCGTAATATATGAACCTGCCAAAACACAGATACAGTCAGGGCCATAAAAGGAGCCTCGTTATGAGGAAGGAAACTTGAATCATATATGATATGCTATTCTTTTAAAAAGCAACTATATCTCTTATGAAAACTGTACATTTTTTCTGCAAGAGCAGACACGCAATTTTGTCCTTTACTTACGGGTGTATTGAAACAGGAAAAGACCGCAGGAAATGCTAGCTCCTGCGAGTAGAACCAAGCCAGTGTTTTTAACTAAACTACCTAATTTCTGTGGTGAGAAGATCGTTGAAAGATGTTGAAGAATTTCCACTCTTTTTCTTTGCATGGACAAGCAAGGATTGGACTCTAATTTCTGTCGACGGTAAAACTGATTATACCTTTCCTCCACTCGATGGCTGAACTCTCTCTGCGAAATAAATGATATGAGGAAACAATAATTAATTGGCAGTTAAAGTAAGAGAACCTGAAAAGAAAGTTTGGAAATCTTAGAAACATTTCATTTGCACACCTATATTCTTCTTATTAGACTGCAAACAGTTTCAGTAAGAAGGGTCGAGAATTTAGCAGGACTCGATGAACAAAACGGTCATCTAGAAATTTTTAGCCTTCCTCGAGTGATAGAAAATTCTACGCAATATTTGCGTCTCTGACAGATATTTTACAGAAAACAGCTGTTGGGTGCCCCTGATTTTTGTGAATACCAGTTAAACTAGACTGAACTGATGTAACTAATTATAAAAGTGCATGAATTGCTAGTTTGTTTACCTTCTGTCTGATTCACTATAACAATAGGACATATAGGAAATGCAAACAACTTCTGCGTGTTTCGGTTTCTCGTATGTATGTGTGGTAAGAACGTACGAACCAAATAGAGCAAGAGGCTACACTGGATATTTAACAGTGTTATTATATAGAATGACAAGCATGGAGAAAAGAGAATTAAGGGCAATTCATAAGGATGATTAACTAAAACGTACCCAATTTCCCTTGAGTTCCATTATTCGGAGACAGAGTTCATCTGCTGCGGTAGAATATAACTCCATGACAGGATCCGAACGAGTTTCGCTTGCTAAAGCAATAGCTAAGAGTTCTCCAGCGATGACAACAAGCATCATGAATTCATCCGGATCCCACGAAAATTTTTGCTTTCTACAATCCAGTTCCTCTTCAAACTCGACTAGAACATTTCTAATGTCTTTGCTCGATTTTACGGAGGAAATAATGTTGGTGATATCAACTCGATCCCGAACTTTGTCAGTTAGCTTCGTTAAATATCCTGCTACTCTCCTAACATTTTGGGAACAACAACTTAGGTCCTGACCTTGCCTCTTCCTTGCATAAAAATCCAGAAGAATTTTTAGATCTCTTTTGATCTCAAATTCAGTCACTTCTCTTTCGATATCGAACCTTCGAATTTTGCGCATCAAGTCCTTCAAGTAATTAATATCTTTCCACGAAATTAGCCCTTCGTGCTCAAAACAATGAAACATTGATGTAATTTCAGTAGTGTTAGTGTTCGAAATATGTCCAGTACATAAGCGACGAAACTTGTTTATATGTTCTCGACCCAGATTTTGGGAAATCTGGAACAAAACATAACTATAATCTCGTCGAAGTTGGTCTGTCAAAGTCTTGGTCGTGGCGGATTGCATGGCGGCTGGAAAGAAAGCGAATGGAAGACACCTGACCTTTTATACCTTCATTTCAATTTGGCGGGATACCAACCAATAACATACAACAAAATAGACATGAAAAGGAAGTGAGTCAAGTGGCGTTTCGCCAACAGCAAAATATACTTATGACATTTGGCCAGCCTGATGACCAACTAGCAGCAATAGTACGTATTAGTCAGACGTTAGGGAGGGGAACCAGGGGAACTTGACGCATTTCTTTTTGGAAAATAAAACGGTTAAGGGTTCGCGCCGTTCCGTTTGGGAAGCTTCGAAAAGTATGGGCTGTTATTTGATGCGAGGCCATTTCCCCGCTCTTTTTAGTCTAATCAGCTGATTTGGACAAATTTTGTACAGTTTATGTAATTTTATAATTTTATGTTTATGTGTAAATGGTAAGCATCCCAGGTTTCCCAGCAGTCAGGGATAAAGTACTCACGTGATTCTTAGTGCAGGATTACCGAAAATGCCAACCCCCCGGTCTCCTCCCCCCCAAAAAACCCTAAGCAAAAAGCCCCTGAAAATATTTTGATTTCTCATAGAAGTGTGAAAGATTTAGATATGTTTTCTTCTTTGTCAAGCACGATAGTCGTGACCGAGCCAAGTGCTTTCTTCTTTATCTAGCACTACGGAATGCTATAACAAAATTGCACAGTTCATGTCGAGGGTTTTATATTCCCTGTTACTAATTAAACGCGAAAAAAAGACTCATCCAGTTAGTATCCTTTTAACCGAGGTATAGACTAGACTGTGCCTTTAAATCTAAAAGTTACAAGCAATAAGCTGTGTCGCATTAACGTGTTAGACCGTTCACTACCACATTGAATTGCCATGGTCACACTAGTCTTTTAGTGTGTGTGAACACAGATCAATGCCAATGGCTTATATGATGGGAGGTGTAAGCAAATAAAGGCGAGACTCAATAGAATTTCTAGGTTGTTTTTAATTATTTTCCTATTTTTGTTTACCGTTAATGTACAGTATTTTCCTCAGACAGGTTAACTAGTTTCTTTTCTTTCATGTTATTTTAAAATCATTTTTCTCTTTTTCATTTGTTTTTTGCATTTTTTTAGTCACGATTTTGAATAAACTTCTTGACAGACTTTTTTTTGCCATTATTCCGCCATGGATTTTTTGAGGAAATTCTTTGTGTTGCTTTGTTTGTTTCGTTCTTTCAATTCTTCATTTTTTCCCTATTTTTGCAACTTTTTGCAACTTTTATTTTTTTTTTAATTCTTTCAACTTTCTTGTAAGAGAGATCTTCTTCTTACTATTGACAATCAAAGCCCTTAAATTATTGGCTGTTTGAGTTCTAACTTTCGTGTTCTTTAATTGTTCCTAGTTTTTCTTTGTTTTGCATCTTTTGTTCATTTACGTTATCCAGTTAATTGTACTTTGTTTCACTGAATTTGTTTTTAGATTTTACTTATTTCTCAGACTTTTTTTTAATTAAATCATTTGCCAGCCAAGCCATCTGGTAATAATGTCATATCAAACTTTAGATAGGCGTTTAAGTAAACTGATTATGTAGATGAAAAATACAAAGCGCTACATTATATTATCAGCCCGTGCAAAATTGACCTATCAGTTATAAGTACAATTCACGAATTGTAATTTAGTTTTAATGTATAATATCGGTATTCATTTGTACCACGCAAATTCAAATGGCCTACATATTTCAACAGAGAAATTATTTCAAGACAAAAATATAAAAGAATTTATAAAAGATTCTTTGTTAGATTGTTTGTTCTATTATTTTTGGCTGCCCTTTTGTCTGGTCTCTCCCCATTGATCTTTCCGGCTTGGTTGCACCTGCCAGAGGCTAAGCCTCTGCCGGGTGAGTTCGCAGGATCACGGAGACACTCAAGCCCCTCCACCACAGCAAGGTGGCAGTCCATGAGAGGGGATGTAAGTACAACTTAATTGTAAGTTGATTTATTGATCCCTTTTGGGTGTATTATATATTTCATTGCTAATAATTATAGTGTCACTTGTTTCCTTATCTCATAGATAATGGCTTGATATAGAGAAACTTATTTTTGTTGTTTTTCCTTCATTTTTTCTTGTTTTTTTTTTTTGGTAGTTTCCCATTTTTTTGACATCACCGACGCGTTTTAGGTTTTATTGAATAATCAGTTCGTTTCTTAATTATGGTACCGTCTGGTGGAAAAAGGTCGTATCCTTAAATTGTTGAACCACATGAGCTATTTTGTCTTCGAAGCCACTAAGTCCAGAGGTGGGTTGATGATAAACTGGTTCGTACATCTTTTCGATGTGGTCGCAGAGCTCGTCCTATAAAATACAGCAATCACAAATAAAGGACATCATGAGTTTAATTGACTTTAAAAAGTCCCCTGATATGACGCACTTCATGGTTGG